>NW_016108074.1:371601-409351 GCF_001604975.1 Cebus imitator | reverse complement strand
AGAAATTTAGAGAAAAGGATACAGTTAGAACTCAAAGGAGGGAAAAATGAGAGAAAGCAAGAGTGTCAGAGAATGATGAAATGAAATGAATGATCTTGAAAACTAACAAATGAAACAAAGGGAAAAAGAGAGAAGAAAGCTGAAAATGAGGAAACACAGGAAGAGATATGGGAGAAAAAAAAGAAAAGGACAGAGACAGATTCTAAGAAACAAACAAAGGGCAAAGTCATATCTACTCAGACCAGAGAGTCAGTGTGGACAGCCCTGAGAGACCAACTGGCAGACGAGAGAGAGGGCACCAGGGTGAAAGCAGCTCTTACCTGTTGCCCTGCACTGAGGACGAACGAACGACGGGTGGGTACTGTGGGTTAGGACCTGGCATTTATCCCTTCTTCTCCTGCTCAGCCCCACCCATCCTGCCTTTTGCTGGCCTGGCTCTGCATTGGCCCCAAAGGTATCTCAGTCCCTTCCTTGCTAGAGATAAAACCCAATGTAGCCCCTCCCTCTGGTTACCCCCTCCCCCAGCTCTGGCTATTCCCTATTTCCTTCTCTCTCTAGAACAGTAAAATTAGCTCATTTGGGCTTTGGAATCAGACCATCCACATAGAGCAAGGGTATCTTGAGCAAAACCACCTCTCTGACTGTAGATCTCTTCAACTATAAAAGGAGGGCAATAAAACCCAGAATTGACTGTAGCACAAGTTAGGAGGGCTCTGCAGTCAGACCTAGAGTATGGTGTTAGGTTTATGAGCTCTAACAGTCAGCTTCCACAGACTAGATTCCCCAGTTGTTGTAACAATTTGGTAATATCATTGTACTTAGTACAATGCCTGGTCCAAATAAATAACAGCTACTGTTCACTAAGTGCTTACAATGTACCAGACCCTTCACTAAGTGCTTTACATGGATTAATTTAGCCACATAAGGACCTTAAAAGATAGGTACTATTATCTCTGTGTTACAGATGAAGAAACTGAGGCTCAGAGAGGTGAGGTAACTTGCTGTTAATTACCCAACTAGAATGCATAGAGCCCAACTATGAACCTAGGCAATCTAGTTACAGAACCCACACTTCTCTTCCTCTCAGAATAAACAATTAAAAATATGAAGTTCTCTGTCTTATCTTTTCTGTTACCTTCCCCTCCCTTTTTCATTTTCTTTCCCTTTTGTCACTTTCTTTTTCCCCTTCCCTTATCAATCGTAAGGCAGCAGGACCATGTTATAACCAGATAATTTCATCCATAGAGTAGATTGTCATCATTAATATTATATTTACACAAATAAGACCGTAGTCTACATATTGATCCACACCTTCCTTTTTCTTTTGAGATGGGGTTTCACTCTTGTTGCCCAGGCTGGAGTGCAATGGCACAATCTCGGCTTACTGAAACCTCCGCCTCCTGGGTTCAAGTGATTCTCCTGCTTCAGCCTCCCAAGTAGCTGAGTTTACAGGTGCCCACCACCACGCCTGGCTAATTCTTGTATTTTTAGTAGAGACAGGATTTCTCCATGTTGGTCAGGCTAATTTCTAACTCCTGACCTCAGGTGATCCGTCCACCTTGGCTTCCCAAAGTGCTGGGATTACAGGCATGAGCCACTGCACCTGGCCTTCCTTTTTTNAATATACCCTGGAGGTCTTTTCATCTAAATTCATTGTATTTAGTGAAGTTATAAAATCTGAATGCACTATAATTTATTTAAACACTCCCTTATTGATAGAAATTTAGGTTATTCCCAAGGATTTCCCCCCTCCATTATGATTAATGTTGCAATAAACATCTTTTGATGTTTGTGAGAGCATTTTTTTAGAGAGCGATATCCTAAAATAAAATAATTCCTGGGTCTAAAGATAATAGACATTTAAAATTTTGTTACTGCCAATTTGCCCTATACATGTGTTATACATTACCCTCCACCCAGTGCTGTATAAGAGTAAATGTGTGTCTGTTTTCTCACAAACTCACCAATATCATTTGTTATTTTCAATTTTTAAAAATCTTCGTTAATCTTATAGGCACTAAAAATGGTATATTAGTGTTGCTTTTATTTGCTTTTCTTTCATGAGACTGAGTGTTTTTTCATATGTTTCTTCATCATTTGTCTATTTCTCTTCTGAATGGTCTACTTTTTGCCCATTTTTGGGGTGGGTTGATAGTAAAATATAGTAGACTAAAAGTATACACTCTAGAGTCAGACTCACCCAAGTCACCGAGTCACCAGAAGACCTTAGGTATTTGGTTTACTTATTTCCAGATGTCTCCTATACAAAATGAGACAGTCATAGAACCTACCCTATCAGATTATTGTGAGGATGACATGTAGCAATTATTATTTATGTTTATAGTTTTATTTTTGAGTTGTAGAAGACCTTTGAACAATATGGATATTAACCCCTTTTCTGTGATATTTACTGCTTCATCTGGATTAATTTATTAATTCAACAAATATTTATTGAGTGCCTATAGCATGTCAGGTGCTGTGCTACATACTGGAGATGCAGTGGAATATAAATTGGAGAGTATGGATATAGCATGGTGTATTTAACCATTTTTAAAATTAAAGATTAATTCTAGTTCTTCTAGATGGTATTTCAAATGCAGCTGCAATAACCTTGACCTCCATCTCTTTAGCTGGCTAACCATTTGTCACTTTGAAAATTGAGCTCAAATGTCATCACTTCTGGGAGGCCCTTTTAAACCCCCACACTGGATGTGGTTATCTCTTCTGGGCTCCCACATCTTCTCTCTCAGAATTTATCACACTGTACTACTGATGCCTTGTCTTGTGTCTTCCTCCTCCATTAGAACTTGAGCAACTTGCTGATAGGAATCTGGAACCATTGACTAGAGGAGCTGTCAGAAATGCCTGTTGCCTTCAGATATATTTTCTCTGTTCCTTCAGGAACAGGAAGAATAAAATCTGCTGAGGTTAACAAACCTCTGAGCTGACCTAGAGAACTTGAAGTGCCCTAATGGAGGAAAGTGGCTGGGACTTCCCAGGTTATTGGGATGGATACTTAGGTGGAGCCTCTCTACTATTCCTGGTCCAGCTGAGCCTATGAGTGTAGGTTGGTGGCTGTGGTTGTGCCTGATATCTCCTCTCCTTTAGAGGAAAATGTCTCGTTTTCTCTTTGGGTGGTAGTTGTGTGATTCTCATCTTTTTATGAGGCAGTGTAGTCTGGAGAGGGAAGTAAGTTCCAGTCGCATGTGCTCATGTAGCATGTCCTCAGGCAATACTTCCCTGGCCCTCCTCTCCATAGTACCCCCTCTCTCTCTGCATTGATTTGTTCTGTGTCTTGGCTGATTTCCTACCTGCGTGAGAATTTTTCTGGAATCAGAGTCTAGGTCCGATTCATTTCTGCAACCCTAGTGTCAACCTGACAATAAGTAGATATTCAGACGATGTTTAATTGAATAGACTTCAGTGATTCAGGAGTTTCAACTTTTTACTTTGCAGTTGCACTGCAGTAAACATCATGGTACTTAAAGTTTTCTCGGCATCTTAGATTATTTTCTTAGCATAGATTTTCCAAAAGCTTATTTATAAACCACAATATTCACCCATGTTAAGCGTGTAATCCAATGATTATTAGTATATTTACAGAATTGTGCAACCATTACCACAAATATTAGTCTTGATTTTTAGAAATGGAATTATTTGACCAAAGAATATGGATCTTTTAAATATTTTTTTCATACATTTTCTCCAATATCTCTGTAAAAGGTTGTACCAGTTAATCACAGGCTCAACCACCTGTGATGAGTGGGGATTAATGAAGATACACAGGCTTGGTTGGGTTACTTCCTGAAGGGTTGGTCTCACTATCAGCATTTCTCTCCTTCATTTAGCTATACCCCTTACCCAGATTCTGGAATGAAACTCAGAGAGTAGCATGATAGCTATGTCCCAGATGTGCTGTGGTTTCTTCTTCATGTAAGATTGGTCTATAGTTTCTATTTTAATTTAAATAACACATCTGTTCTTATAAGTTTTGGAAATACCAGGAAATATAATTATTTGCCCTAATACCATTTGGTAGTGGTAGCTGGGCCATTCTTTGACAGCTTTTCCAATGGTTTCCATGATTTTTTTTTTTATAAACTTCTTCCCATATCAATTTTAGTTATCAGTATTTTTCAAAATAGCATAGAGTAATACAGAGAATTCTCTTAAAATTTTTGGTTAGGTATAAAAATCCAAAATCTAGTTTTTTACCCCTCAGAGGGTTATAAATATTACTGTATTGTTTGATAATACTTATAGTTAGAGCTGAAATGTTCAATGTCAGGCTCATATTCTTCCTTTTATAAGTAATCTGTATGCTTAGTAGGAATATCTTCCTATTAGGAGAATTAAAAAATGTCCTGGTTTATTAATCAGGGTTCTCTAGAGAGACAGAACTAATAGGATGTATATAAAGGGAAGTTTATTAAGTAGTATTAACTCATATGATCACAGGGTCCCAAAATCGGCCGTCTGCAAACTGAGGAGCAAGGAAGTCAGTCTAAGTCCCAAAGCTGAAGAACTTGGAGTCCAATGTTCAAGGGCAGGAAGCATCCAGCATGGGAGAAGGATGTAGGCTGGGAGGCTAAGCCAGGCTAGCCTTTTCATGTTTTTCAGCCTGCTTTATATTTGCTGGCAGCCAATTAGATGGTGCCCACTCAGATTAAGGGTGGGTTTGCCTTCCCCAGCTCACTGACTCAAATGTTAATCTCCTGTGGGCAACACACTCACAGACACACCCAGGATCAATACTTTGCATCCTTCAATCAAGTTGACACTCAGTATTAACCATCACATCTGGCATGTATCTTAGTGCAGCTAATAACTATTTATAGTTTTTGTCTTTTGGTAAAGAAGAACGTGTTTTCTTTCTCAATCCTCTATTAAACAGGCAGTATGAACAAAAGGAAAAACATTTAAAAGTATCTAATGTGTTTCAGGAAACACTACAGAGAGCACATTATATTTTAAATGGGTTATGAAGCATGAGTTTACTGGGTAAAGCAGAGGGAGAGGGGCAATCCAGACAGAGGGTATAATATCAACAAAATCAGGAAGGTCTTAAGATGTTTACTGCATTTCAGGAACAGTGAGTTTTCTAGATGTTGAGGGAGAAGGAAGAGTCTGGAATTACTTGCTAGGTCACTTTATGGAAGATGAGATCTAATCCTGGTACTTGGTTCTTCTAGTATTACTGCAGGAATGAACAGTGATTAAGAACATCAGCCCTAGAGCCAGATTGCCTGGGTTCTGCCATTTATTAACCGTGTGAACTTAGGGAGGTTACTTCATCTGTCTGAATTTCAGTTCCCTTGTCTATATGAGGATACTGAGTATATCTACTTCATAGTGTAGAAGAAATGTAGAAACACTTCATAATGTTTTTGTGAGATGTAGAAGAGTGAATCTCTGCAAAACTTATAATGTCTGACTCACAGGAAGCAACTAGCAAATATTCTGTTCATTTAATTTCAGTTCTCTTTTATGAATTCCTTTTCTCTGTCTCCAAGGCCATTGTTGCAGTTCAGGCTTCATCATCTGCATCCTCCCCACTGGCTGTTCACATGATCTTTGTATCCGGGAAATATGACCATGTCACTCTGCTGTTTACGCTCCTTCAATGGCTTTCAATGTTTGCCAGGAAAAACAAAGTCTTTTATAAGATTTATAAAGTTGGTCATGAACTGTCTTTTGCTTATGTCTTGTGTCTTACCTATTGACACTTTTCCATAAGCTTCCTTTAGTCCACCTGTGCTTGCTTTCCTCCTGGTCTTTACATTCTTTTCTCTAGCTGGAATTACCTTTCCAATCTCTTTTTTTCCCTGATATAATCCATGGGTTCACACAATCCATCTTTTTTGTTGCTGTTGTTTTGTTCTAGCTTATTAACTCCTGCTTGTCCTTTCATATTCAATTCAGATATCACTTATTCCTGAAATCTTCCTTAACTTGCTCTGTTGTGATAGTGGTAGATGTTTCTCCTCCGTGCCTCTATAATTCCCTGTTTATGTACCTGTCTCTCCTACAAGACCTTAAGCCCTTCAAGGACAGACTTCTTATGTTATTTGACTTTCTTTGTATCCCCAGTAACCTAAAATAGACCGTGAAATATAGCAGACATTCAACAAATACTTGTTGAAGTAATGTATATTGAAAGGAACATGCAGTGTTTTTCTGTTTCTTGTTTTCAAAGAGTGGAGGTACTGGTTAGCTATCTGTGGCTTAGCACAATTTACAGGGTTTTCTGAAGGTGACACTGCTTAGATGTCCCAGACTTGGGCCTCTATCTTCAGCCTCCAAACATGTGTTCCTGTCTCTGAGGATTTCCATCCTCTCGGGTTCCTGGGAACCTATTTCTGAGTTCTCAGAAGGCCTTGTCTAAATTTTTCCTGCACATTCTGCTGTATGGCTAGGAATGGATTTTAAAAGGACTCAGCATGTCAAAGCCAATTACTACATATACCTATTTTTTTTTTTCAGATGATAAGGCTGACAGCAAGAATTCTATTCCAAAGAGACATCTTAGTCATAGAAGAATTTCTAGAGCTGTTACAAGCAGCGTCATTCCCCAGGCCCCCAACTCTGAAACAACTTCTGAGTATTAAGGCAAGTTAGAGTGGTAGGTGGGACATAGCCTGATATGTGTTTCCTTCCAAGAAAACTGTTTTAGTTTGGTCACTGAACAGCCAGTTCTTCCTGGGGGAGAGCTCCTGAAATAATATCCAAGAGAAGAGCTGAAGCCTTATTACCCAAAGGAGAGCAGCTACAGGCCAGAGAGTCTGGAGTAGAAATTCACAAAAGTTTATCATCATACTGAACTCTGAAGTTTTAGGTACTCAGATAGTCTTAAGGAAATACATTAAAAATACAACTAGTGTTTAAAAGCTTTTAGATAGAATTCAATTCTTATTCTCTACCAGAGAATTCAAAGTGGGGAAAAGTCCTATAAATGCAGTCAATATGAAACAATAATCATCAGGAGTGCTAAACATAAAAGAATCAGTAGTGGAGACAAATCCTAGGGATATAGTGTCTATGGGAAGAACCTTTACTTGGAGCTCAACCCGTGTAAACCTTAAGATTATTTTTTTACGGTAGAGAGAAGCCATCTACGCATCAAGGCCTTAACTTAGGCCTCAGGCCTGATTATGTGTCAGTAATCTATAGCAGAGAAAAACTTTATGAATGTCATGTATGTGGCAAGACTTAACCAGGACAACCTTATTAATCACCAGAAAATTCATGACGGAAGTCATTATAGTAGATAGTATGAGTATTGATGCCTCCCAATTCAAGCCTCGTGTCTTTCCTGGACTGATCTCTTCACTAGTCTGCTTACCTGCAATTCTTACTCCTTGTTACACTAGAATTTTCTTTTTTAAATAGGTTTTTGGAGAATAGGTGATGTTTCATTATATGAATAAGCTCCTTAGTGGTGATTTCTGAGATGATGGTGCATGCATCAACTGAGCAGTGTACACTGTGCCCAATGTGTAGTCTTTTACCCCTCATCCCATCCACCCTGCCCCACCAGGTCCCCAAAGTCCATTGTATCATTCTTATGCCTTTGCATCCTCACAGCTTAGCTACCACTTATAAGTGAGAACATACAATATTTGGTGTTCCACTCCTGACTTACTTCACTTAGAATAATGGTTGCTGTGAATGCCATGATCTCATTCCTTTTTGTGGCTGAGTAGTATTCCATGGTGTGTATATACCACATTTTCTTTATTCATTCATTGGATGGTGAGCATTTAGGCTGGTTCCACATTTTTGCAGTTGCGATGGTGCTGCTATAAATATGCCGGTGCAAGTGTCTTTTTCATATAATGACTTTTTTTTCCCTCTGGGTAGATACCCAGTAGTGAGATTGCTGGAACAAATGGTTAGATCCACTTTTAGTTCTTTAAGGAATCTCCACACTGTTTTCCATAGTGGTTGTAATAGTTTACATTTCCACCAACAGTGTAAAAGTCTTCTCTTTTTACCACATCCATGCCAACTTCTATTATTTTTTGATTTTTAAAATTATGGCCATTCTTGCAGGAGTAAGGTGGTATCACATAGTGGTTTTGATTTGCATTTATCTGATAATTAGTGATGTTGAGGATTTTTTCATATATTTGTTGGCCATTTTTATATCTTCTTTTGAGAATTGTCTATTTATGTCCTTAGCCTACTTTTGGATGGGATTGTTTGTTTTTCTTGCTGATTTGTTTGAGGACCCTATAGATTCTGGATATTAGTCCTTTGTTGGATGTATAGATTGTGAAGATTTTCTCCCACTCTGTGAGTTGTCTGTTTATTCTGCTGATTATTTTCTTTGCTGAGCAGAAAATTTTAGTTTAATTAAGTTGCATCAATTTATCCTATTTATCTTTTCTTTTGTTGCATTTGCTTTTGGGTACTTGGTCATGAAGTCTTTGCCTAAGCTGATGTCTAGAAGAGTTTTCCTCATGTTATCTTGTACAATTTTTATGGCTTCAGCTCTTAGATTTAAGTTATTGATATCTTGAGTTGATTTTTGTATAAGGTGAGAGATGAGGATCCAGTTTCATTCTCCTACATCTGGCTTGCCAATTATTCCAGCACCATTTGTTGAATAGGGTGTCCTTTCTCTTCTTTATGTTTTTGTTTGATTTGTTAAAGATCAGTTGACTCTAATTATTTGGCTTTATTTCTGGGTACTCTATTCTGTTCCATGGATCTATGTGCCTGTTTTCATACCAGTACCACGTTGTTTTGGTGACTATGGCCTTATAGGATAATTTGAAGTCAGGTAATATAATGCCTTCAGGTTTGTTTTTTTTTTTTGCTTGGTCTTACCTTGGCTATGTGGATTCCTTTGTGGTTCCATATGAATTTTAGGATTTTTTTTTCTAGTTCTGTGAAGAACGATGATGGTATTTTGATGGGAATTATGTTAAATTTATAGATTGCTTTTGGCAGTATGGCAATTTTCACAATATTGATTCTACCCGTTCATGAGCATGTGATGTGTTTCCATTTGTTTGTGTTGTCTATAATTTTTTTCAGCAGTGTCTTGTAGTTTTCCTTGTAGAGGTCTTTCACCTCCTTGCTTAGGTATATTCCTAATTATTTTATTATTATTTTTTTGCAGCTGTTGTAAAAGGGGTTGCATTCTTGATTTGATTCTTAGCTTGGTCACTGTTAGTGTACAGCAGAGCTACTGATTTGTGTGCATTGATTTTGTATCTTGAAACTTTGTTGAATTCATTGATCAATTCTAGGAGATTTTTGGAGGAGTCAGCATTTTCTAGGTATAGGATCATATCATCAGCAAACAGCGACGGTTTGACTTCCTCTTTACTGATTTGGATGCCTGTTATTTCATTCTCTTATTTGATTGCTCTGACTAGGACCAGTACTATGTTGAATAGAAGTGGTGAAAGTGGGCATCCTTATCTTGTTCCAGTTCTCAGGGTAATGTTTTCAACTTTTCCCCATTTAGTATAATGTTGGCTTTCAATCCTTGAAGTTTGTAAATCACAGTGGTAGAATAATTGGGCAAATTATATTCCAACTTAATTTCAAAATGAGAGGAAGAAAGTACACAAAATGGAAAGAACCTGGGCTTTGACATCAAATGGTAGCTTCTACTTTCTAGCTGTATGGCTTGGGTATAATTTAACCTGTATTTGAGTCTTAGTTTTTCTCATCTGTTAAATGATAATACTACTACATAGTCAAATTAGATGGTAATTATGAAGGCCAAATTATAATGTATATGAAAGTACCTACCTAGAACAATATCTAACACATAGTAGAGGCTCGCATATTAATTTCCCTTTATCAGTTACTGTTACATAGCAGTAGGGCTTATGGCAACCTTACCATCATATGCACAGATCATATCTCAATGGATCAAGATTCCTGCCTAAACTTTATTTGCCTGCTCCTATAATGAAAGGGATGACTCTGGGAGAGGAAGTATAGGAGAAGGCACAGGAAAAAAAGGTACAGGCAATGAATATTTACTTTGTGCCTGGAACTGTGTTTGGGTGCTTTATATATTTAATTCAATATGTGCAATAGATTCCTGATACTGATATGATCTCTATTTTATTAGCAAATTAACTGAAGCCTTATATTACATTTCTTACCCAAGGTGGAGGAGCTGAGATTTGAACCCAGGCCTATCTGATGCTAAAATATTTGATCCTGGAAAGGCTTTGGGCTGCAGATTTTGCAACTCCAGATATTCTGATTTGAAAGAAGGGAAAGAACATATCAGAAATCATCTTTTCCTACCTCCCTTAAACCTAATCCTTCTCCCAGGCTGCTCTTTGGATAAATGACATTCCTATCTACGTGGTCCCCAGGTCAGAAGCTTGTTTGTCTTCCTAGACTCTTACTTTTTCCTCAGTTCCCATATTTAATCTATTACCAACTCCTCTTTATTCCTTCTAATCGCTCTCTTAACTTTCTCCTTCCCTCTATTCCTAAAGTCACTGTTCCAATTTAAGCCTCATCTCTTGCTTAGACCAACATCTTCACTGGTGTCATTACCTTGAGTTTTACTCCTTATTACTACTAGAATGGTCTCTCTAAAACATAAAATGTCCTAGTATAATATTTGTTGGCTTTCAAGGTAATATGACATGACCCTTGTCTAGGTCTCCATCATTCGATGCCACCACTCCTCATTATGCATCCTCCTTAAATATGTCAAGCTTTTACACCTTCAGGTTTTTTCACATTATATTCTTCCCTTTACTTGGACTTTTCTTTCTACCGCTATGTCTCTCATTCCCTTAACCCTTCCTGACTAGAATTACACTTAGTTAGCATTAGACTTCAAATATCACCTCCCCAGGGAAGGTTTTACTGACCTCAGCCGTGGTTGGATGCAATTTTTTGGTGTGTCAATTGTACCCTATGCTTTACTTCTAGCTTTGTAGTTATCACGCTGTGTTATAATTATGTATACCTGATTTTCTTCTATACCAGACCATGAATTCTTGAGAGCAGAGATCTTTGACATAGATAATTCTGAGGCAGTATGGACAGGAATTAATGTGAATAATGGTGGTAAGGTAGAATCAGGGAGTTCTTACTCAGGCCTGGGTGACTGGGTAGATAACAATACCACTTACTGAGCTAGGAAATGTAACAGTACACCCAAGAGGAAAGAAGAGCTAATTAGATCATGTCCTTGAAAATACCAACTTAGCCTTGACTTCAGCGATGATTCTGTCCGTGTCCAGGGAGTCGCTGTTGTGCATGTAACATACTACAGATGTGTCTGAGATCTGGGACTGCAGCTCCTGGATCGCCTCTCATACAACCTCCTGAGGAAGTTGACCTTATCAGTCAGCCCTTCCAGGTGAGACTCCAGCTCTGTCTTGTTCATGTGAGGTTCATGTAAGCTTCATCCACATCCTTTTTGATGAGGGCAAATTTATTCTCCATTACTGTATGCTTGTTGATCTCATCCTCCTACTTTTTCTTGAAGTCCTCCACCAGCCCCTGCATATTGCCAAGCTAAGCTCCACCTCCAGCTTCAGCTTCTTCTGGCCCAGAGGGTCCAGCTGCCACTGAAGGTTGTTGATGTAGCTTTTGAACATGTTGTCCATGTTGCTCCAACTTGTCTTCTGCTACTGCAGGAGGCTCTACTTGGCCCAGCACCTTGTTCTGCTGCTCCAGGACTATACCTTATTGATGAAGGAGGCAAACTTGTTGTTGAGGGATTTGATCTGCTCCTTCTTCTGTGTGTACACAGCATGGATGTTGGGGTCCATCTCCTGCCTAAGGAGGCTTAATAGGTTCTGGTTAACCATGACAGCTGTGATGCCCCCTACCACCCTGCAGCAGGGCAAGCAGGATATGGTGGCAGCTGCATGAGTACCAGGAACTGATGAATGTCGAGATTGCCCTGGACATTGAGATCACCACCTACGGGAAGCTGCTGGTGGGCAAGGAGAGCCAGTTGGAATCTGGGTTGCAGAACATGAGTATCCATACAAAGACAGCCAGTGGCTACTCAGGTGAGCTGAGCTCAGCCTACTGGGGCCTCACAAGTCCTGGCCTCTGCTGTGGATTGGGCTCCAGCTTTGGCTCTAGTAGGGTCTCCAGCTCCTTCACCTGTACCAGCCCCTCCAGGGCTGTGGTTGTGAAGAAGATCGAAACCCATGATGGGAAGCTTGTGTCCAAGTCCTCTGATGTCCTGCCCAAGTGAACCGCCATGGCAGCCGCTCCCAGCCTACCCGTTCTGTGACTGCCCCAGAGCTTGTTGGGGAGGCTGCTATGCAGGGGGAGCATAGGGAACAGGAGACCCACCAGAGGCTCAGCCCTAGCCCTCAGCCCACCTATAGTGGGAGTTTACTGTCTGGGGTACCTGCCTTGCCCATGCCTCCAGCTACAAAACAATTCAATTGGGGTTTTTTCCCAAAGTAAAACCTCAGCTAGCTCTGCCAACTGTCAAATAACAACAAAAACAAAGAAACAAAATACCAACTTAAAACCTTTTCACTTGTATATTATTAGAAAAAATTTGAAATTATAAAAATAAACCAGTATTTTTAGCCTTCATAATTTAATAAGAATTATTGAACACCTAGTAATGCTAAGTGTAACACTATATGGGAGATTAATTTCTACCAGAGATGCTGCCAGTCTGAATAGGTAAATAACATTAAATACGATTTCACAATATAGAAACTAAAGATAGTTAAACAGATACAGCTAAAGTACTATAGAAGGTCAGACCTATCAGAGATCAGGTTCAGATCTGGGGGGAAAACGGAAGCAAACCTTACAGCATTTTATATAGGTTTTGTTGATTATTCTTTTTTATCATGGTAAAATATACTTAAAATTTACTATATTACCATTTTTGGATATAGAGTTAGTTGAGTGGTTAAGAACAATCACATTGTTGTATAACTTTCATAATCATTCATCTCTAGAACTTGTTCATCTTCCCAAATGGAAACTCTGTATCCTTAAACAGTAACTTCCATTTCCCTCTCCCCCTGCCCCTGACAACCACCATTCTTTCTATCTATGTGAATATGATTGCTCTAAGTACCTAACTTATATAAGTGGAATCATACAATGTTCATCCTTTGTGACTGGCTTATTTCACATAGCATAATGCTTTCAAGATTCATCCATGTTATAGCATGTGTCAGAATTTTCTTTTTTTCAAGGCTGAACAATATTCTTTTGTATGTATGTACCACATTTTGTTTATCCATTTATCCTGCAATGGACACTTGGGTTGTTTCCACCTTTTGGCTATTTTGACTAATGCTGCAGACATTACTTTTAAATATATTTCAGTTCCGTTCACTTCTGTCCATCTTCATTGCTACTGTGAAAACTGATTATGTAAATTGGGTCATTCTTTGCATACCCAACTAAAATAGAGTTAAGAAGCCAGGGGCAAAAAATCACTCATGGCACATAACATTGCTCCAAAAATATAATTTTCTGCAAGCCTTGTTGCTGAAACTGCCTGCTGTAACTTGAAAGCAGTTTTATCTCATGGCCACTGAAAGAGCCTGCTGCAACTCTAAGACTATTTTTACCCACCATGAACACTCACCAATCAGAGCTTGCCACCTCCCCAAAAACATTACTAGTGCCAATGTACTTTCTCAAAGAGCAATATGTAATATTTCTGTTTTTAAATAAAACTGTAAACTTCTCTTTGTTCTTTGGACATGCTGAAGAACACCTGGTCTACACGTATACTCCAAATTGCAATTTTTCTTCCCAAATTAAACGTTTTAATCTCAGAGATTTGTCTCTATGTTTTGACTTCAACACTACCTCCTTATTCCAGGTTACCATCAACTCACACATGAACTACTACAATAAATTTCCTAACCATCAAATATCTAATTTTTAAATGCAAAATATAAGAATTTTAAATATCTAATATTGGATCTAACTGCACTTGAAGCATCATACCTAGTAAATTATGAAATTACAGAAGCTTCAGAAAATTTGAATTCACCGTCTAATTTATTGATACCTGCCTCTTCACAGATAGGTCAATTTCACTGATGGAAAGCAAGAGACAGCTAAACCCTATGTGGCCATTCATACAAATTCCTATTTAAACGTCCCTATTTAAAAGTTATCATCAAGTGTAAGTTGACATTTTGATTATTTCCAAAAACATAGTAATCTCAGTAAATATATGCTAGGTTTGGCAGTGTTGAGCCTATCATTTTATTGGGAGTAAATATAATGAACATATTCATATTTTATAACTTGTTGAGACCAGTGATGTTTTTAATCCAGCCAATTTAATATAAACAGCTGTCAACTCATACAGGATGGGTGCTTTTAAAATTTCTTTGTTGACAAATGACGCTTTTTTAAAGACATAAAGTAAATATCATGCATCACTTATTAAATGGGGAAAGGTAAAATTTTTCTTTACATATTATGAATATGTAAATTATATGGATAGAGAGCAGAATGGGATAAGCTTTTTTCTTTCCAGGTTTTCTTGCAAGTGGGCTGGGAGGGATTTGCTGGGGATAGGAGAGGAAGTGGATGGAATTTGATGACAGTTTTCATCTTTCAGTTTTTAGTTAGGTTCAGCCTTTCCCTAATCACCCTTACCCTGCCCTCAAAGTAAATCTGCCAAATGTCAGTCAAAGAAATGAGAAGCTTCTAACTTGAGAGTAATTATAGCAAAGGTAGACATGTAACTTTTTTCAGTTCCTGCAAAATGTAAGTTTGCTATAGAAACAAGGTTATATTTGATAGCTCTTGTTTTTAGTCTCTCTTAGAAGAATATGTAATTGAACCCAGAGGGTGGATCTGGGGAGAAAAGGAAGCTTGCTTAATGCAAAATCCTAAACGTTTTGGTAAAAAGAGTAAATGTAATACACAGATGATTATTGAAGTTCAGGAAGCACTAGCATAGTCATTAACAGTGAGGATTCTGGATACAGATCTGGGTCAAAATCATAGATCTACCATTTTCTGGACATGTGACTTTAAAAGAATTGTATTTTCTTTCTCAACTCTATGTGTTTCCTCTGTGAAAGTGAATAATAACCTAATAAATGGTAGTGACAATTAGAGGAGAGTCCATTTAAACTACTTAGTAAGTGATTAATAAGTGTTAGCTATCATTATTATCATTGTTTATGTTACTAGTGACCATCAACTGCCGGACCAGTGCTCCTCCTTTCATTATAGTAACCTAGGCACTAGGAGGATCATTGCTGGGTGGGCCCGTATTTAAAAAGGGGAGGAGAAAGAGAGTGTCATAAGTTGATGAGGCTGGCCTATCAATTCTCATGGCTCCCCTGCCATGTTTTCCTTCCATTTCCTTTTTTTATTGTGGTAACATAAAACTTAAAATTTTAATCACTTTCAAA
This sequence comes from Cebus imitator, assembly GCF_001604975.1. NCBI lineage: Eukaryota > Metazoa > Chordata > Mammalia > Primates > Cebidae > Cebus > Cebus imitator. The sequence continues at coordinate 393,977 of NW_016108074.1, read as the reverse complement.
TGTACAATTCAGTGGCATTAAGTACATTCACAATGTTGTGCAATTATAACTACTATCCATCTCCAGAACTTTTTTGTCATCTCAAACAGAAACTCTTTGCCCATTAAATGATAATGCCCCATTCTTTCCTCCCTCTCAGTCATTGGTAATCTCTCTTGGATGGTCTGTCTCTATGAATTTGCCTATTATAGGTACCTAAAATAAGTGGAATTATACAATATTTATCCTTTTGTGTCTGACTTATTTTACTTAGTATAATGTGTTCAAGGTTCATTCACATTGTAGAAAAATCTCTTTCTTTTTTAGGTTGAATAATACTCCTTCCACTGGATATATATACCACATTTTTTTTCTCCAGTTCTTTGGCCATTTGGGTTGTCTTTGCCTTTTGGCTATTGTAGATAATGCTCCTATGAATATTAGTGTACAAACATCTGAGTCCCTGCTTTCAGTTCTTTGGGGTATGTACCCAGCAGTGGAATTGATATATCATATGGTAATTCTATTTAACTTTTACTGGAGGAGAGGCCATTCTTGTTATAAAGTGGTAAGAATTTGGCTGAATTGTTTCTGTATCCTAGTGTTTCATGGAAGGCCCATGAACTAAAGAGTGATGAACTAGAATATTTGGTGGAAGAAATATATGAGCAAAGTATTCAGGATGTCACATGGCTTCTCTTAAATGCTTACAGTGAAATGCAAGAAGAGAGAAAGAAGCCAAGTGATAGTCACCAAGACAATGAAAGAATGACCCCAAAGGTATTTCAGAGATCTTTGAGGCTACTACTCCTATCACAGGGCCAGAGAGCTAGGGCTTTGAGTGCAGAACAGTTTCAAAGGAGAAGCCCATGACACAATTGGGACCTCAGGGCTTACCTCAAGTCTCTGCTCCCTGCATTCCAGTGCAGTGCTCCTTGGATGCTCAAGAGGGCCCAGGTGTGGCTCTGGCCGCTGCCTTGGAAGGTATTGGTGGCATCCATATGATGCTAATTCTGTAGGCATGCAGAGTGCATGAGCTTTAGAGGCATGGCTGCATCTACTTAGATTTCAGCAGATGTCTAAGAGACTCTCAAGGTCCAAGCCATGAACTGTGAGGTTGGGGTCACTAAAGAGAGCCCCCACTAGAGTAGTGCTTAATGGAGCCATAGGAGCAGGGCTGTTGCAGAGACCCTAGACCAATAGAGCCACCAGAGTGCAGTACCAGCTTGGGAGAGCCACAAGTATCTGACTCCAACCTGTGAGAACTGTAGCATGAGCCGCACCTAGCAGAGCCGTGGGGGAAGGGTGCCCTGGAGTCTTGGGGACTTAACCCCTACCACAGTGTGTCTAGAAGGCAGGACATAATGTCAAAGAAGATTACTCTCAAGCTTTAAAATTTAATTTTATTTGCCCTCTTGGCTTTTTTTTCTTACATGGGACCAGTTACCCCTCTTTCCCTTTGGGGATGGCAATGTCTGTCCTGTGCCTGTCCTATTATTGTATTTTAGAAGCACATAACTTGTTCGATTTCACAAGTTCACTGCTGGAAGGGAATTTACCTCAGAATGAATTGTACCTTGAGCATCATATGATATTTAACTTGATATTTAAATGAAACTTTGAACCTAGACTTTAAAGTTGATGCTGGAATGAGCTAAGACTTTTGGAGCTATTGGGATGGAATAAATGTATTTTGTATGTAAGGACATACATTTGGGAGGCCAAGGGTGGAATGCTATTATTTGAATGTGTTTCCTTCAAAATTCAACTTTTTCCAATGTGATAGTAATATTAAGAGGTGGGGCGTTTAAGAGGTAATTCAACTACTAGGGGTCCTCCCTTGTATATGGGATTAAGGCCCTTATAAAAGAGGCTTTACACAGCACTCAATCCTTTGCTTTTCTGTCTTCTATCTTGTGAGGATACAGTGTTTGTGTCCTCCTCTCCAAAAGATCCAGCCCTTACTGAGCAACTGCACCTGCTGGTGCTTTGATCTTGGTGTTCCCGGCCTCCAGAACTATGGGAAATAAATTTCTGTTCTTTAGAAATGACCCAGTCTGGTATTTTGTTGTAGTAGCACAAATAGACTAAGAAAGAAAAGTATCCACTCCTTTTCAATTTTTTGGAAGAATTTCAGAAAGATTGTGGTTAATCATCTTTAAATGCGTGATAGAACTCTACACCTGTGAAGCCATCTGGTCCTATGCTTTTCTTTGTTGAGAAGTTTGTTTTACTTCATGAATCTCCTTACCGGTTATTGGTCTGTACAGATTTTCTATTTCTTTGTGGGTGGGAGACCCCATAAGTGCCAAGGCAGAAATCAGAAGCCTCGCCTCTTCCCATATAAATAACGAAGAAGAAAATAACTAGTGATATAACTATAGTAGTTATTCATAGGTGATCTTAGTCACAGTTAACCATTAAGATTATATATATATATATATGTGCACTTATTTTCAGCATAATCTTTTACTAATGCCTCTCAGGTCGTGAAGTGTGAACCTAAGGTGACATTATGAAAGAAGTGACCCTAAGGCAAGATACTTTAAGCCCTCTGTCACGCCTGTGTAAGGGCTGCTGGAGGGCACCTTGGCTGTGCTGCAGCGCCAGTGCTGGGAAAGCGCCCGCTGTTTAGCCAGCTGTGGAAGGCGACATCCAAGATGTCTCCTTCCCCAGCAGAGCTAGGAGAAAACTCCGCTCCCCCAAGCTCTTGTGGTAGGCCTGACAGCTGTCAGGTAGACCCGCAGACATCCGGGAGCTTAATTGTCTCTATGTGATTCTATGCTTCAGTGGTCACGTTCCATGTCCACTTTCATGTTCCACTTCTGCACCTGGTTCCTCTTTTTCTCAGAAGATATAATCAGTAAAAGTAACAAATCTTAATGTCTTTGTTCTTTCTTGACAAGTATAGAAAAAGTGCTGACGCATGATGCTCCTTACTTCATCTCGGCTACTTGAAGGTCCTGGGCCCCTATCCCGATGACACATGATGTACTTGACCCTATCGCTGGCCACCAATGCCTCGCCCTACCTACGCTGCCCCCAGCTTTGTACTCAGTGAAAGTCGGAGCATGCAGACACTCGGGCCACTGCCGACTCCGTGCTTTGGTTGGCAGTGGACCCCTGGGCCCAAACTCTGTTTTCTCTTTCTTGGTGTCTTGTTGTCTTTTATTTCCACAGTTTCTTGTTTTCATACCTGTAGAGAGGGGCTCACAGGACCCTGTAGGGCTGGACCCTACATTTCTTCATGATTTAGTCTTAGTAGGTTGCATGTTTTTAGAAATTTATTCATTTCTTTTATATTATCCAATTTTTTGACACATGATTGTTCATAGTAGTCTTTTATGATCCTTTGTATTTTGTGGTATCAGTTGAATGTCTTCTATTTTATTTACATTTTTATTTATTTGAGTCCTCTCTTTTCTTGGTTAATCTAGCTAAGGGCTTGTCAAATTTGTTTATCTTTTCAATTAAATGATATTCTTCACAAAAGGAAAAGATTGTAAGCTGCTTTCCAGAAAAAATATAATCACATCTATATGTACATGATCAGAAATATGAATTTTATTTTCTTCAATGCGGAAGGTTGCCTCCAATCAGAAAAATTCTTACTGACAACATTTTGAAAATTAAGAAATTGCAAGACAAATGCATTTTTACTAAGCTTAACATTCTCAGAATCCCCAAATAGAAAATTATATATCACTTAAAACACAGTTATTATGAAAAGTCTTGATAACTTAAAAATCATATTATTTTTCACTTTTTCTAGATTTATCAGAACATAATGTCATGGTTTTGTTTTCACTTTTTAAAAATTAATAGGTAAACACAATATTTTTGATAACTTATTGGTCATTTGTATTGTCTCCATTATTGGTTGGTGATTTATACTATCTGCACAGTTCTCTTTTGAGATGTTTTTTCCTTACTGATTTTTAGTAGCCATTTAAAAACTTCATGATTTTTATCTTTTGTACTTCTACAATGTGGCAAATATTTTTGAGGTTGTTGTTTACATTTTACATATGTTTATGTTCTTTAAAAAACTCTATTGAATAGCAAAGACATAGAATCAACCCAAATGCTCATCAGCAATACACTGGTTAAAGAAAATGTCATACATATACGCCATGGAATACTATGCAATCATAAAAAGGAATGAGATCATGTCCTTTGCAGGAACATGGATGAAGCTGGAAGCCATCGTCCTCAGCAAACTAACACAGGAACAGAAAACCAAACACTGCAAGTTCTCATGCATAAGCTGGAGCTGAACAATGAGAACACATGGACACAGGCAGGGGAACAACACACAATGGAGCCCATTAAGGGGGTGAGGGGAGGGAGAGCATGAGGATAAATAGCTAATGCATGCAGGGCTTAATACTTAGGTGATGGATTGATGGGTGCAGCAAACCATCATGGCACACATTTACCTATGTAACAAACCTGCACACCTTGCACAGGTATCCCGGAACTTAAAAAAAACTTGATTGAAATGTAACACATATACAGAGAGGTACGGTGCATAAGTCATACATGTACAGGTCAATAGATATTTTCACAAATTCAGTGTACTTGTATAATCAACATGCAGAGGAAATAACATAACATAGCCACATCCCAGGATTTCCCTGTGTCCATTTAAAATTATTACCCTGTTCCCTATCCTGACATATTTTTCCACATTCCAATACATTTATTCTACAAAAGCAATACATTTACTTCTTTTTTTCTTACAGTAAATTTTTATACTAAAAACCTCATATACTTACTTGAAAGATGTTCCAAGGACAAGCAGAACAGGATTAATAAAACCCAAACTGACTAAATGTGTTCTCACAATATAAGCTGGCATAAAAATAAATAAATAATCTAATATCACAGTAGCAACAATAACGCACACATAATAGTGATTTATAGGTCAATGTTAACTATTCTTATTCTACTTTCCAAAGAAAACAGCAGTTCATTTTAAAAGTCTATTTACATGTCAGTGTTTTCTCTGGTTTTCCAGAGGGCTGCTGCTAATTTCGGCTTTGAAATGTAAAGTATCCACTTTGAGTGATTAGCTCAAATTGTGTTGGCACTGGGAAAAAATAAATCTATTCTTTCCCAATGCTTTTATTTTGGAATAACACCAAAAGACTCATTAACTTCACATATAGAAACTGAGTCTGTGTTGTACATAACAAAATGAGTTTGGGAAGTATAGCTCTCAGCTAGCTATTTCTAATACTGTAAACTTTACACATGTTCTCAAAACTGAAATCCAATTATAATTTCATCTTCAGTATGCCAGTACTTTGTATTTAAGAATAGTTCCTAAGTTCTGTCACAGACAGGAAACCCCATTCTTAAGCATTATGCTGAGTGGTCATTTAAAAGAAATGCCAATTTATTTTAACTAAGTGTTTGGTGATGATGAGGGCCAGAGAATGGTGGATATCCTAGATATGCATAAATCTGTTCCAAAATCTTGATAATCCTTTATGGTTAAGGGCAATTTCATGCAACCAAATAACATGAAATGAAATCAATAGCCTTTAAAAAGGATAACATGTATTTTTTTAAACCACAATAGAGAGGAATATGAATACTGTACATAAAAACTGGGGTTCTGTCAATAATAACAAAGACCATGTGTTGGTTCATATAAAATCTAAGAACATCCACCAGGCTCGGTGGCTCATGCCTGTAATCCCAGCCCTTTTAGAGGCCAAGGAGGCGGATTGCCTGAGGTCAGGAGTTCGAGACCAGCCTGATCAACATGGTGAAACCCCCATCTCTACTAAAAATACAAAAATTAGCTGAGCATGGTGGTGCATGCCTGTAGTCCCAGCTACTCGAGAGGCTGAGGCAGGAGAGTCATTTTGAACCGGGGAGGCGAAGGTTGCAGTGAGCCAAGATCATGTCACTATACTCCAGCCTGGGCCACAGAGTAGGACTCAGTCTCAAAAAACAAACAAACAAAATCTAAGAACGTAAGACAACCATTTAACCTTCTTGTGATTTCTTTTAATATGCAGCGTTAATTATGGTAGGTAGGTCCCTTGAGACTGGTTTTCTGCAAGTTTGAAGCTGTTTCTTGTGTCATTGCAGGCATTTCCATCTTCAGATCTGCTTTTGTTTTCCTCTTCTTTGCATTCTTTGTCATCTTCATCTCCAGGAGATTTCTGAAATGTTTAGAGGACTTCTTTGACGTTTATGACTTTATTTTTTGTTTTGAGACTGATTTTTCATTCTTTCTTTGCTTTTTACATCTTCGTCTACTCTATCACTTTCTTCCTTATTGCTTGCACTGGCAGTGCCTTCTACCTCAGCTTCTGAAGATTATTGTTGCCGAATTGCCTGGCATCCAGTAAACTTTATTCCTGGGTTGTTTTCTATTTCCCACAATCCTTCACTAAATCCTTTCTATTTGTCTGACTTTCTAAACTCTCTTTGTAGTCCTTATATGGGAAAAGGTCTTTGGAAACTAGAAATGCAGTCACGGGTGCCAAAAGAAAAAAGTAGAATGCTTTTTTTCTTGGAGACTTCATAGTTCTCTCTGGGAATTCATCAATCCAGGCTAGCCAGTGTGAGTAGCCCGTCATCTTTGCAAAAAGCAGATTGCCTGCCTTTTCGTCATGGGGCTGTGGATGCTCCATCTCAATAGCTCCTCTTCCAGGTTTTCTTTGGTCACTATGAATGTTCTGGGAGGCTGATACCCCTCAGACAGATGGATGCTCTCCTGTCTTAACTTTTAAGGCCATGAATTAGTTTTGCCTGTGTTTGGACTGTGTATAAGTAAAACCATATAGTATGTACCGTACTATATGGCTTTATATCTTTTCTTTTAGCACAATATTACATTTATGAAATTCTTCCAGGTTGTTGTGCATCGTTTCTTTTATTCTTGTTACTACATAGTTTTTCACTGTGTTGATGGACATCTGAGAAGTTTCTAGTTGAGAGTTAATTGTGTGATTTGAATATTCATGTACACATCTTTTGATAAATGCATATATACATTCTTTTAGGGTGTATACCTGAGAGGTGAATTGCTGGGTTATAACATGTATATTCTCAATTTTAGCAGGTAATGCCAAACAGTTTTTTAAAGAGGCTGTACCAATTTATACTCCCATGAGCAGTGTGTGAGGAATTTGATTGCTTCACATCTTAATCACTACATACAAAATGAGACTGGTCAGTAATTTCCATTGTGGTTTGTTTTCTTTTTAAATGAATTCGTACCTGGTTAGATGCACATTTTGTTATATTTTATTTTAGCTATTTCCTTACTTTTAAACTTTCTGAATAATATAGTTTTTTTGGTATATCACATGAAGTAATTACAAAACAGTTTTCCTCCAAATAGTTAATAATAATTTTTCCATGTACGGAGCCAAAGATTGCTGCTATTTTTCTTTTTTTACTCAAACTTGCTTGCTGTACAATTCTGAAAATTCAGTTTATTTACTTTTAGTTTTTCTTATGTAATAGGAAAACACTTGAAGATGTACAAATGAACCTGACTATAGACTTGGACGCTTTCTTTAACTCTGGGTACATGTTTATGAATGCTAATTCAAATTAGCATATAATTATATGTTTAAAACTTCAACTTTACCTCAAGATAATTTAGGAGAACTTTATGGTTTTTAATCTGTGGATATGAGTGATGTTAGCTGATGTGGAGCGGACTGCAGGGTTCCAGTACCAGTGTAGTAATATGGACAGCTGTGCCTCTGAAAGAGAGAGCAGGTGGGGATAAGTATGAGTAGAGCCACCTCAATCATTTGGGAGTTGCAGGGGCATATCTTAGCTCTTCAAGCTCTTTCCTCAAAATTTACCCTCTAGTCTCCTCCTTTCACTTACTCTGTTTTCCACAGAGAATATATTAGTGGTGATACCCTTCTCCTACATTTCCCCTGAGGCCCTGTGGTGCTGAGGTTAGGAGAGCGGGGGAAGAAAAAGAATAAGAGAGGGATGGGAAAGAACGCGGAAGCCCTGAAGTCCAGGTCAGTAGAAGAGGTAGGAGTCTTTTAGGCCAAAGAAAATAGTACCCAAATATTTCCTTGAACATTATAGCAACTAAAGATTAAACTACAGAAATGGAGAATCTTGAGGCAAGCCAAATACTTGCAGAGAGCCCATCTGAGGCACAAATTTGGGGGCTAATAGCATTGAGGCTTATCTTAGAGTTGGATTTCTAGAAAGCCCTTCAGGATGGGATAAAGGCCACAGAGTGGGCAGTGTGGGAGGGTTCCTGGTAGAGGTTGGGGATCGGAATGGTGGCCTAGGGGTGATTTAAAGTAAGAACACAATGCTGGACTGAAGAAGATGGGGAAGGGTTCCAGCAAGAAAGCTTCCCTTCGGAGTGCAATGTGGAGGCAGTGGCTGTAGTACCCAAGAGCCTGGGTTTTGGAATACCTGCCACTAGGGATTCTAGATGCAGTGCTGGATTTCTTCCCTGTAGTAGTGAATTTCTTCCCTGCTTTCATTTATTTCAGTAGACTGAAGGGGTGGAGGCAGGAGGGCAGGAAAAGATGGAGCCTTTTGCCTATGATTAATAATAAGAACACTATATTCTAGAAGCAGAGAGAGGCAGGATGAGGTACAAAGAAAAATATCTGTTCTGCCGAAGGTTCTTAGTCTCTGGATCTCTTGTCAGGATAACCGTATATTTACTTGCATATGGATGAGTTGACTAATTAGTACCAAACTGATGCAGAAAGGAAGGAAGGCAGGCGGGTAGGAGCATACACAGGTGAGATTAATCTTATTCAACTTCACCAACAGACTTTGTTCATTTCTGGTGGGGGATGGCTGTAGTGGTAGAGAAATTGACTATGGTGGGGAAGAGGAAAGGGGATAAGAAATAACATTTTCTAGCCCTCCCTCCCCCATTTTGTGTTTTTTCGTTTCTCTCTTCTCATGACCAGAAGTCTAGACAGGAAGCAGAGGTCGGTTACCAGGGAAACTGAAGCTGAGTATGCTTGATTCACGAGCTTGTGAGATAAAAGCAAAATTGCTAATCAAAATGCAAGACTGTATGGAGGATGGGTATTAACCAAACAAGCACAGATTTATTCATCCTTATTATTATGTTACATACATATATAAATCCACAAAGATAAAGAGCTTTTCCTAAATGTTTAGTTGAAAATCAGTCTATGGAATGGCCTTGAATCCTGCCCCTGCCACCTTCCATTCTCTCTGCTGGCCCCATGCTACCAGTCTCCCAACATGCGTCATGTCTGAGTATGGTGGAGTCCTAATGATATTGCCTCTGTACATGGCTCTGTCAGTTACAGGGAAAGAAACTGAGGGAAAAGGAAGGCATCAATTCACCTAGCTTTAAAAGCAACAGAGAGATAAACCTCACCCGTCAAAGTCTTTCCCTAGAATTCCGCCTAAAAATCCTAGAAAATCTAACCAAAGTACTGGTCTTTCAAGGTCTGATTAATACTTATTTGTTTTTGGTCCAGTATCAAAGAGTTCTACAGAAATGCAATTAGAATACATCACGATTCCTTATACGCTGCTGCCCCTAGTGTAACACATGTGGATTGCACTCTCTTGACAGCTGTAGCCAAGTCAGAGCACATTTTTTTCCATTTCACTGCTGTATGACGGGTTTTAGACTTTTATCTGTATTTTTCCAAATTTTAAGTTGAATATTTCTGTTAATCTTTTTGATTAGAGAGAAGTGAAACAGATAGTTTACCACAAGCCATAATATTTTTCTGATGGAAAAATATGTTCTGCTCTGTGGCAACTGCTTTCTGATGCAATCTCCATTGCTGGATTTTAATAAAAACCATCCTCTGCTTGTATATTATCATATGATTTCAGAAAAGTCATGCCGATGTCAACTGAGTTGTAATAATGTGATCTTCATTGAGACCTCAGAAGTTAATGTGAACCTGCATTTAAAGTTTAAGGAGGGAATAAAAAGGGTGAGAGGTGTTCATATCTGGCTGTACTCTCTCCTAAGACTGGAAAACTTTCCCTAAAAAACAAAAAACTTAGATTTAAGTAGGGTATGTGTGTGTGTGTGTGGGCATAAAGGTAGGGTGATAAGAATTGACAAGCACCAATATTTATTGAGCACAACAAGGTGTGATATAATTTGCATTATTTTATCTGAGTATTACAAACATACAATAAGTTGGGTTTTGGTGCAATCACTGAACCTTTCACAGGCTATTTTTTAAATTTTATGAGGCTAATTGCTTGTGGATAGTAGGGTGAACAGAAATGTTATTGGTTCTTTCCGTCACTTTTGATTGCTATAGCCCTTTGTGGTTTAGAGAAACTTCTGATAAGGAAATTAATTCTCGTGGGCTAGACTTGCTTTCCATGCAATACTTCATTTAACCCTTCCTACAAACACTTTGATGTAGACACTATTACTATCTTCAATTTGCAGACGAGGTACTTGGTGATGAGAAGGGCCCAAGCCCAGGTCTTCCTGTTTCTGAAGACTGTGCTCTGAAACTATACCTTATTCTGCCTGCCTGTCAAGTTTTTCTGCTTCCCTTGTGTGGTAAAACCAGAGAACAGTCTGGAGTGTTATTCTTCGAAAATTTTATTGATGCTATGCACAAGCATTTCCTGAAACACCAGGGAGACCCTGACATATCTCAATTCTTCCTCCAAAAGGGCTGTTATATATATAAATTAACTGCCCTCCACCCACTAATTGTACACTCATTTCTCCATTCAGCCCTCTCTTTACTAAAAAAAAGGAGAAATATTGAATGGCTTCAGGATTGAGAAGCTAAATCTGATGAAAATCTGGGACATTAGCATGGTATATTAGCTTGCTATGGCTGCAATAACAGAATACCACAGAATGGGTGGCTTAAACAACAGACATTCATTTTCTCACAGTTCTGGAGGCTGGAAGTCCAAGATCGAGGTGTATATCGTCTTAGTTTCTTCTGAGATCCCTCTCTTTGGCTTTCAGATAGTCACCTTCTCACTGTGTTCTCACATAGTCTTTCCTCTATGCCTGTGCACCCTGCTGTTTCTCTGTGCATACAAATTTCCTCTTCTTATAAAAGCATCAGTTAGATTGGATTAGGGCCACCTTAAGGTCTCCTTTTTACTTATTCACATCTTTATAGGCTTGATATCCAATTACAGCCATATTCTGGGGTAATAGAAGTTAGAGCTTCTCAAGTAGCACTTCAATTAATTAATTAGCTAATTATTTTTAATTGAAAAATATAAATTATATATACATATGAGATATAACATATTTTGATATATGTGTACAATGTGGAATGATTAAATCAAGCTAATTAATATATCCATTGCCTTATATACTTATAATATCTATTGCAGCAAGAACATTTAAAATCTACTTTTTTAGTAATTTCAAGTATATGATACATTATAATTTGCTATAATCAGCCACCATACTGTACAATAGAGCTCTAGAACTTATTCCTCCTTCCTAACTGAAACTTTGAACCCTTTGACCAACATTTCCCCATTCCCTGCATCCCCCTGCCAGTCCCTGGTAACCACCATTCTACTCTCTGTTTTTATCAATTCAATTTTTTTAGAGTCCACATATAAATGAGATCATACAGCATTTGCCTTTCTGTGCCTGGTTTATTTCACTTAGCATAATGTCCTCCAGGTTCATTTGGATTGTTGCTGATGAAAGGATTTTCTTCCTTCTTAAAGCTGAATAGTATTCCATTGTGTGTGTGCATCTGTGTGTGTGTATACTCCACATTTTCACTTAGGCTGATTCCATATCTTGGCTATTGTGAATAATACAGTACTGCAATAAACATGGAAGTGCAGGTATGTCTTTGACATAGTGACTTTATTTCGTTTGGGTATATCGCTAAAAGTGAAACGGCTGAATCATACAAAATGCCTATTTTTAATTTTTTGAGGAATCTCCATACTGTTTTTCATAATAGCTGAACTAATTTACATTCCCACTAATGATGTACAAGAGTTCCCTTTGCCTAATCCCCTCAACACTTGTTATCTTTTTTTTTTTTTATTGATAGTAGATGTTCTAATGGGTGTGAGGTGATATCTCACTGTGGCTTTAGTTTGCATTTCCCTGATGATTAGTGATGTTGAGCATGTTTTTATAGAACTGTCGGAAATTTGGATGTCTTCCTTGGAAAAACATGTATTCAGGTCCTTTGCCCATTTTTAAATCAGGTTATTTATTTTCTTGTTATTGAGTTGTCTGAATTCCTTATATATTTTGGATATTAACCCATTATCAGATGTGTAGTTTGTAAATATTTTCTCTCATTGTGCAAGTTCCGTCTTCACTCGATTGTCTCTTTTGCCATGCAAGAGCTTTTTAGTTTGATGCAGTCCATTTGTCTATTTTTGCTTTTGTGGCCTATGCTTTTGGGGTAATATCCAAAAAATAATTGCCAAGACAAGTGCTAATAAGCTTTCCTCTATGTTTTCTTCCAGTACTTTTACAGTTTCAGGTCTTATATTTAAGTCATTAATCCATTTTGAGTTGATTTCTGTTGTGTTTGCATATGTATTTTTTGTTTTAGTAAATTATATTTTCAGTAAGTTTTCAATAACCAAATTGAAAAATGTGGCTATTTATTCCTGAATAGGATAAGACATGTAGAAATATATCACTACTGCTCAACTGTTGGGAGTAGGGAGGCTATGAACACAGGGAAACTCAGACAAAGAAATGTAAATGAACATCTCAAAATATTATGTTATTACTTTAAAATTATTTAGTAAATCACATGGTTTTCTTATTTGGAAGAGAGGAACTGTGGGATGGTAAGGGTGTACAGAGGATAGCTCCTAGTGAAAGTCCAGTTGGCTCCAATTATTCTATAAAATCACAATATAATGTATAAGAGAAAGAAGAATAAAGGAATGAGCAACTTTATTTTCATATGATTTCTTTTAAAATAGTGATTTGTAACACCTGTTTCTCTTATTATTTCCAACTCCTATTTTAGGTTCAAGGGGTGCATTTGTAGGTTTATTACATGGGTAAGTTATGTGTTGTGGGGGTTGGCATACAGATAATTTTGTCACCCAGGTAATCAGCATAGTACCTGATAGGTAGTTTTTCAAACCTCACCCTCCTCCTGCTATCCACTCTCAAATAGGCCCTAGGGTCCATTGTTCTCTTCTTTTTAAATATTTTTAATTTTTGTGAGTATATAGTAGGTATACATATTTATGGGTTACATGAAATATTTTGTTATAGGCATGTACTGTGTAATAATCACATCAGGGTAAATGGTAAATGTAATAATCCATCACCTCAAGCATTTATCCTTTGTGTTACAAACAATACAATTATACTCTTTTAGTTATTTTTAAACGTATGATTAAATTATTATGGACTACAGTCACTCTGTTTTGCTAGCAAATACTAGGTCTTACTCATTCTTTCTAACTATATTTTTGTACCCATTAACCATCCCCAGTTTCCTGCCACCCCACCACTACATTTCTTAGCCTCTGGTTACCATCTTTCTACTCTCTATCTCCATGAGTTCAATTATTTTAATTTTTAGCTCTTACAAATAAGTGAGAACATGTGAAATTTGTCTTTCAGTACCTGGCTTATTTTGCTTAACATAATGACCTCCGGTTCCATCCATGTTATTGCAAATGACTGGATCTCATTTGTTTTATGGCTGAATAATACTTCATTATGTATAAGTACCACGTTTTCCTTATCCATTAATCTGTTGATGGACACTTAGGTTGCTTCCATATCTTGAATATAGCGAATAATGCTGCAGTAAACATGGGAATGCACATATTTCTTCATTATCCTGATTTTCTTTCTTTTGGGTATATACCTGGAAGTAGGATTGCTGGATTGTATGGTAGCTCTATTTCAGTTTATGAGGAAACTCCAAACTGTTCTCCATAGTGGTTGTACTAATTTACATAGCCACCAACAGTGTAGGAGAGCTCCCTTTTCTTTACATCCTCACTGGCATTTATCATTACCTGACTTTCAGATAAAAGTCATTTTAACTGGGCTGAGAAGATATCTCATTGTAGCTTTAATGTGCATTTCTCTGATGATTAATGATATTGAGCATCTTTTCATATACCTGTTTGCCATTTGTATGTCTTCTTTTGAGAAATGTCCATTCAGGTCTTTTGCCCATTTTAAATGAGACTATTAGATTTTTTTTCCTATAAAGTTCCTTGAGCTCCTTATATATTGATTATTAATTACTTATCAGATGGGTAATTTGCAACTATTTTGTCCTATTATGTCAGTTGCCTCTTCACTTTGTTAATTGTTTCCTTTGCTGTGCAGAAGCTTTTAAACTTGATGTGATTCCATTTGTCCATTTTTGCTTTGGTTGCCTTTGCTTGTGGGGTATTGCTCACAAAATCTTTGTGCAGTCCAGTATCCTAGACAGTTTCCCCAATATTTTCCTTTGGTGGTTTCATAGTCTGAGGTCTTATGATTTAAGCATTTAATACATTTTGATTTGATTTTTGTATATGGTGGGAGATAGGGCTGTTTGTTGTTTTACTCTTTTGCATGTGGATGTCCAGTTTTCACAGCACTGTATATTAAAGAGACTGTCCTTTCTCTAGTGTATGTTCTTGAGAACTTAGTCAAAAGTGAGTTTGCTGTAGATGTGTGGATTTATCTCTGGGTTTTCTATACTGTTCCACTGGTCTATGTGTCTGTTTTTATGCCAGTACTGTGCCATCTTGGTTACTATAACTCTGTAGTATAGTCAGGTAATATGATTCTTCCACGTTTGTTCTTTTTGCTCAGGACAGCTTTGGCTATTCTGGGTCTTTTGTGGTTCCATATAAATTTTAGGGTTTTTTTTCTATTTATGTGAAGAATATAATTGGTATTTTAATAGGGATTACACCAAATCTGTAGATTGTGTTGGGTAGTATGGACATTTAAAAATATTGATTTTCCCAATCCATTAATATTTAATGTTTTGCATCAATGTTTTATGTTTTTATTGTAGAGATCTTTGACTTCTTTGGTTGAGTAAATTCCTGGTGTTGTATTTTATTTGTGTCTATTGTAAATGGGATTACTTTTTAAAATTACTTTTTCTGATTGTTCACTGTTAGCATATAGAAATGCTACTGATTTTTGTATGTTGATTTTGTATCCTGAAACTTTCTTGAATTTATCAGTTTATTAGTTTTCTTGTGGAGTCTTTAGGTTTTTCCAAACATAAAATCATCTCTGTAAACAAGGATGATTCGACTCCTTCCTTTCCCTTTTGGATGCCCTTTATTTCCTCCTCTTGTCTGATTGCTCTATCAGGACTTCCAGTACTATGTTGAATAACAGTGGTGAAAATGAGCATCCTTGTTCCAGTTTTTAGAGGAAAGGATTTCAGTTTTTCCCCATTAAGTATGAGACTAGCTATGGGCCTATTGTATATAGTTTTATTATCTCGTGATATGTTCCTTCTATATCTAGTTTTTTGAGGGTTTTTATCATGAAGGGATGTTGAATTT
The DNA here is from genome assembly GCF_001604975.1 of Cebus imitator. Taxonomy (NCBI): domain Eukaryota; kingdom Metazoa; phylum Chordata; class Mammalia; order Primates; family Cebidae; genus Cebus; species Cebus imitator. The sequence goes on along the minus strand of NW_016108074.1, from coordinate 378,506 downwards.
TACCAAATGCTTTTTCAGCATCTATTGAAATGATCTTATGTTTTTTGTCCTTCATTCTGTTGATATGATTTATCACATTAATTGATTTGTATATGTTGAACCATCCTTGCATCTTTGGGTTAAATCCCACTTGGTCATGATTAATGGCGCTTAAAAAAATGTGTTGAATTTGGTTTGCTGGTATTTTGTTAAGAATTTTTATTATAATATTCATCAGTAATAGTGGCCTATAGTTTCCGTTTTGTGATGTGTCTTTGTCTAGTTTTGGTATCAGGGTAATACTGTCCTTGTAGAACGAGTTTAGAAGTACTCTCTCCTCTTCTATTTTTTGGAATAGTTTGAGTAGGTTTGGTATAAGGTCTTCTTTAAGGGCTTGGTAGAATTCAGCAGTGCAGCCATTGGATCCTGGGTTTTCTTTGCTGGGAGAGTTTTTATTATGGATCTCCTTTCTTGTTATTGGTTTGTTCAGGTTTTGGAGTTCTTCATGGTTCAATCTTGGCAGGATGGATGTGTCTAGGAATTTGTCAATTTCTTCTAGATTTTCCAAAATATTGGCATATAGTCAGTCACTCATAGTAGTCGCTAATGATCCTTTGAATTTCTGTAGTATCAGTTGTCATGTCTCTCTTTTCATCTCTGATTTTACTTATTTGGGTCTTCTCTCTCTCTCTCTCTCTCTCTCTCTCTCTCTCTCTCTCTCTCTTTTTGTGATGGAGTCTCACTCTATCACCAGGCTGGAGTGTAGTGGCACAATCTTGGCTCACTGCAACCTCTGACTCCCTGGTTCAAGCGATTCTCCTGCCTCAGCCTCCCAAGTAGCTGGGATTACAGGCACACACCACCACACCCAGCTAATTTTTGTATTTTTAGTAGAGATGGGGTTTCATCATATTGGCCAGGATAGTCTCAATCTCCTGCCCTCGTGATCCTCCCACTTTGGCCTCCCAAAGTGCTGGTATTATAGGCATGAGCCACTGTACCCGGCCCATCTCTTTTTTTCTTAGTCTGGCTAAAGATAATTTTGTTTATATCTTCAGAAACCAGCTTTTTTGTTTCATTGATCTTTTGTATATTTTCTTCATTATATATTCATTTATTTCTGCTCTGATCTTTATTATTTCTTTTCTTCTAATTTTTAGTTAGGTTTGCTCTTGCCTTTCTAGTACTTTTGGATGCAGTGTTAACTTTTTTATTTGATTTTTTGGTTGTTTTTTGATATAGGCACTTATAGCTATAAACTTCCCTCTTAGTGCTTCTTTTTCTGTATGCTGTAGGTCTTGGTATGTTGTGTTTCCATTATCATTTGTTTCAAGACATTTATCAGTCTTCTTCTTAATTTCTTCAGTGTCCCACTGGTCATTCAGAAGCATATTGTTTGATTTCCATGTACTTCTATAGTTTCCAAAATTCCTCCCGCTATTGATTTCTAGTTTTATTCTATTTTGGCCAGAGAAGATGCTTGATATTATTTCAATTTTTTGCATGTTTGAATACTTCTTTTGTGACCTAACATATGGTCTATCTTTGAGAATGATCCATGTACTAAGGGAAAAAATGTGTATTCTGCAGCCATTGGATAATATGTTCTGTAAATATCTGTTAGGTCCACTTGTTCTCTCTCTCTGTGTGCTGGCAGTGTGGTGATACAAGCACTCCTGTGGCCAACACCACTGGGATTGCTCTGGGTAAGACCCAAATCCTGCACACCACTAGGTCTTGCTCAAAGCCTGCTGTAACTACTAACTGGCTGCTACCTACCTTCACTCAAGGCTCTAGGGCTCTACAATCAGCAGGTGGTGAAGTTAGCCAGGATGGTGTCCTTTCCTTCATGACAATAAGATTCCCCCAGGCCCACGGCATGACCAGAGGTGCTGTCCAGGAGCCAGGGACTAGAGTCAAAACCTTAGAAGCCTACCTGGTGTTCTATTGTACTATGGCTGAGGGGACACTCAAACCATGAGATGCAGTCATCCCCACTCTTCCCTCCCTCTTCCACAGACAGAAGAGCCCATGGGGAGTACTGCCCAGCTACTGTGAATGTTCCCTTAAAACCCACGGGCTTTTTAGTCAGCTTGTGGTAAAAGCTGCCTGGCCTGGGATTCACTTTTTAGGGAAATTGGCTCCCCTCTGGCCTTAGGCAGTTTCAGAAATGCTGCCCATATGCCTAGTCCTGGATGTGGGAGCCCCAAGAGCCTACCTGTTGCTCTATCCCACTGTGGCTGAGCTGGCACCTATGGTGCAAGACAAAGTCCCCTTTACATTTCCGTCTGCTTTTCTCAAATGGAGGGTATCTTTCACCATAGCCACCAAATTTGGGAATGTGATGGGTCACACCTGTAATCAGCACATCTCAGAGCCCAAGGCCCATGGTATACTGACTGGGTATCACTGCTGGTTATTCAGGGCCCAAGAGCTCTTTAGTCATAAGGTGATGAATCCTGCCAGGTGTGAGTTCTTCCTTCAAAGCAGTTTGTTCTCTTTTGGCCCAGAGTGTGTCTAGAAATGTTGTTTGGGAGCTAGGGCCTGGTATAGGGGACTTATTACTCTACCTAATGCCCTATCCTACTGTGACTGAGCTGGTATCCAAGATGCAAGACAGAGCCCTCTTGACTCTTTGCTCTCCTCCCCTGAAGCAGAAGAAAGAAGTCACTTGTGTTGCTGCAAGCTGCACTGCCTGGGGTTCGGGAAGGGATGGCACAAGCACTCCTTTAACTACCCCAGCTTGTGTCTCCCTAGCTCACCTGCCATCCTAGTCCTCTGGCTCTGAGCTCAGCCTAGCACCAGTAGTTGCCTAGGAATTGCAGTCCTTATGTCCTAGACTGCCATTCAAGTTTACCTAGGACCCCAGAGCACTTTGGCCCACAGTGGTGAGGTTTGCCAAGACACTTGAGTTCCAGCCTCTGGGGTGTGTGATTCCTCTCTGGCTAGGGCTGATCTAACTGCTTCCTCCGTGGGCAGGTGTCACCTGGGTTCAACCTGGTTTGCTTTCTGCTGTGGCAGGGCAGCACTGAGTTCAATTCAGTGTCTCACATTTGCTGCACTCTGTCTCCCAAGTACACAGATTTTCTCTGTGTCACATGGCTGCTGCCAGGGGATAGGAGTGTTGCTGGCATCAGTGATTCAAGGCTGTGATTCCTACCCTCTTCCAGTGCCTCGTTTGGTGATGTGAAGTAAAAACCAGGTATTATGAGTGCTCACCTGATTTTCTGTTTCTTATGAAGGTACTTTTTTGTGTAGATTGCAGTTAAATTAGTGTCCTTGGGGGGACAATTGGTAGTCTTACATTTAGCCATCCTGCCCCGCCTCCTATTTTTCCCTTCTTTGTGTCTATGTGTCCTTAAGGTTTAGCTCCTATTAATAAGTAAGAATATGTAGTATTTGTTTTTCTATTCCTGCCTTAATTTGCTTAGGATGATAATCTCCAGCTCCATTCATGTTGCTGCAAAGGCTATGATCTCATTTTTTATAGCTGCCTAGTATTTAATGGTATATATGTACCAGATTTTCTTTATCCAGCCTACTGCTTATGGGTATCTAGGTTGATTCCAGGTCTTTTCTATTATGATTAGTGCTGCAGTGAAGATGCTTGTACATGTGCTTTTATGGTAGAATGATTTATTTTCTGTTGGGTATACACCCAATAATGGGATTGCTCCGTTGAATGGTAGTTCTATTTTAAATTCTTTTAGAAATCTCCGGACTGATTTCCACAGTGGCTGAACTGACATTCCCACCAGCAGTGTATAAGCATTCTCTTTTCTCTGCAACCTTACCAGCATCTGTTATTTTTTGACTTTTTGATAATAGCCATTCTGAGCAGTGTGAGATGGTATCTCATTGTGGTTTTGATTTGGATTTCTTTAATGATTAATGATATGAAGCATTTTTTTTCATATGCTAGTTCGCAGTCTGTATGTCTTTTTCTTGAGAAATGTCTCTTCATGTCCTTTTTTCATTAAAAAAATCAGCTTGTTTGTTTTGGGCCTGTTAATCTGTTTCAGTTCTTTATAGATACTGAGTATTACACATTTTTTGGAGGCAAAGTTTGCAAATATTTTCTTCCATTCTGTAAGTTGTCTGTTTACTTTGTTGGTAGTTTCTTTAGCTGTTTAGATGCTCTTTAGTTTAATTGGGTCCCACTTGTCAGTTTTTGTTTTTGTTGTGATTACTTTTGGAGTCTTTGTCATGAGGTTTTTGCCTGAGCTGATATCCAGAGTGGTATTTCCTAGATTTTCTTCTAGGTTATTTTTTATTTCTTATTTTTACAATTTTAGGTTTTACATTTAAGTCTTCAATTCATTTTGAGTTGATTTTTCTATATGGTGAAAGGTAGGGGAGCCAGCTTCAATATTCTGTATACAGCTATCCAGTTATCCCAGCACCATTTATTGTATAGGGAGTCTTTTCCCCATTGCTTTTTTTCTCAGCTTTGTCAAATGTTAAACAATCTGTTCCTAAGTGACTTTGTGGTAAAGAACAAAATTAAGGCTGAAATCAATAAATTATTTTAAACTAATGGTAACAGTGACACAACATAGCACAATCTTGGGACACAGCTAAAACAATGTTATGAATAAAGTTTATAGTGCCAAATGCCCGCATCAACAAGTTAGAAAGATCTCAAATTAACAACTTAATATTGCATCTAGAGGAAATTGAAAAACAAGAGGAAACCAACCCCAGAGGTAGCAGAAGAAAAGAAATAACCAAAATCACAGCTGAACTGAATAACATGGAGGTAAGAAAAATCATATAAACGATAAATGAAACCAAATAATGGGGTTTTGAAAGAATAAATAAGACTGATAGATCACTATCTAGACTCATAAAGAAACAAAAGAGATGGTCCAAATAAACACAATCAGAAATCACAAATGGGGACATTACACCAACTCTACAGAAATACAAACAAACAAACAAAAAACCCTCAGAGACTATTATGAACACCTATATGTACATAAACTAGAAAACCTAGAAGAAATGGATATGTTCCTGGAAACATACAACCTCCCAAGATTGAAGCAGGAAGAAATTGAAACCCTAAACAGATAATGATTAATGAGTTCTGAAATTAAATCAATTATTTTTTAAAAAAACCTACCAACCAAAAAAATCCCTGGACCAGGTGGATGTACAGCCAAATTCTACTAGATACATAAAAAAAAGCTGATGCCAATCTTACTGAACCTATTCCAAAAAATTGAGGAGGAGAGACTCAACCATAAGTCATTCTATGAGGCCAGCATTTCTCTGATACCAAAACCTGGCAGAGATGCAATGAAGAAAGAAAACTTCAGACCAATACCCCTGATTAACATAGATGCAAAAATCTTTTTTTAAAATTATACTTTAATTTCTGGGGTACATATGCAGAATGTGCAGGTTTGTTACTTAGGTATACATGTGCCATGGTGGTTTGCTGCACCTAACAACCTATCATCTACATTAGGTATTTCTCCTAATGCTATCCCTCCCCTAGGACCCCACCCCCCAGCAGGCCCCAGTGTGTGATGTTCCCCTCCCTGTGTCCATGTGTTCTCATTGTTCAACACCCACTTATAAGTGAGAACATGCAATGTTTGGTTTTCTGTTCTTGTGTTAGTTTGCTGAGAATGATGGTTTCTAGCTTTATGCATGTTCCTGCAAAGGACATTAACTCATCCTTTTTAATGGCTGCATAGTATTCCGTGGTGTATATATGCCACATTTTCTTTCTTTCTTTCTTTTTTTTTTTTAATTGTACTTTAGGTTCTGGGGTGCATGTGCAGATCATGCAGGATTGTTGCATAGGTACATACATGGCAAGGTGGTTTGCTGCCTCCATCCCCCCATCACCTACATCTCGTATCTCAGGTATGCCGATTGTACCAGTGATCCTTTCTTTGTGTATATTCTCCATTTTTTGCTCCTCTGTGTTGTAGCAAATTTTTTATTGAACTCTTGAACCCTCTCTAGGCTATTTGAGTTTGTGGCTAGCTGTATATATTTCTTTTTCATGGGGGAATGTGGGCTGGTATCTCCTACTCTGCCATTTGGTCATGTCACCTGAAAGTTTTTTGTTATGATAAAATATGGATAACATAAAATTTATCAGTTTAACAATTTTTTAGGTATACAGTTCAACAGTAATAAGCACATTTACATTGTTTTGTAATCATTACCACTATTAATCTCCAGAAATTTTCCATCATTTCAAACTAAAACTCTGTCAAATTTTAACAATAATTCTTCATTTCTCCCTTTCCCAAGCCCTGGTAACCATTACTGTATTTTCTGTCTCCATGAGTTTTACTATTCTAGGTACTTCATGAAAGTGGAATCATATAATATTTGCTCTTTGCATTTGGCTTATATCACTTAATCTTTAAGGTTCATCTATACTTAGCATTTATCAGAATTTCATTACTTTTAAAGGCTGGATAATATTTCATTGTATGTATATGCCATATTTTGTTTATTCATTCATTGATGGACATTTGGTTTGTCTCCATCTTTGGCTACTGTGAATACTGTGCTATGACCATTGTATAAATATCTATTGGAGTCCCTGCTTTCAATTCTTTTGGATATATATCCCAAAGTGGAATTGCTGGATTATATGGTAGCTCTATACTTAACTTCTTTTTGAGAATCTACCATACAATTTCTCACAGTGAATGGAACACTTTACATTCCCACTAGTAATGCACAATGGTTGTAACTTCTCCACCAACACGTTATTCTTCTCACAAGCATGTTATTTGTTGTTGTTTTGCTATGTTTTGTTTCTAATAGTAGCCGTCCTAATGCATGTGTGTATAAAGTGGTATCTCATTGTGGTTTTGATTTGCATTTTTCAAGTGATTAATAAGGTTGATAATCTTTTAATGTGATTATTGGCTATATATATATATATATATATATAT
>NW_016108074.1:366354-371148 GCF_001604975.1 Cebus imitator | reverse complement strand
TACAGGCACGCACCATCATGCCCAGCTAATTTTTTTGTATTTTTAGTAGAGACGGGGTTTCACCTTGTTGACCAGGATGGTCTGGATCTCTTGACCTTGTGATCCACCCGCCTTGGCCTCCCAAAGTGCTGGGATTATAGGCGTGAGCCACCGCGCCCGGCCTGTAGAAATGTCTATTTGATTTTTTTGTACATTGTTTAATTAGGGTGTTTGGGTTTTTATGGTGGTTGAGTTTTAGGATTTATATACATTTATTCTGGATATTAGTCCTTTAGCAGATATACGATTTACAAGTATTTCCTCCCATTGTGTGGATTGCCTTTTCACTTTGCTTAAACTGCCATTTGATGCACAACATTTTGATGAAATCTAATTTATCTATTTTTTCTTTTGCTATCTTTGTTTTTGCCTGTGCTATTCTTTCATTTAGAAAGAATGTGCTTTGAACAGCACATTCCTGGGTATCATCGCAGGTGTTGCTATCCATATTTTCCTGGTAACAAAATATTAATATTTCACAGCTCTCTTGTAATTAATTTCACAGAGCTAGGCTAAGATAGTAGGAGACATGGAAGACAGGCCTCCTGGCTCCTGGGTTGATGCTCTCTCTACCTGTGACTGACTGATAAATGTACATCTCCTATGAATTCTTTGTCCTCCCAGTATTGTTGCTGTTTCCACTTAACTGTAGAAGCCAAGTATATGTTTATCTCACTGTAGTATTTCTAGCACTGAAAATCAAATCTGGCTAGTAAGTGAGCAATAAGCATCTGTTGCAAGAGAGACCTGATCCCTGGAGCTAGTCTGGACTTTCCAGGTTATATTTCCTAAGAGGCTGAGAATCAAGCAAGTAGAATTGGGAAATAATTCTGTCCTTACCACTTTACTGGGAGTGTGGCCTTGGGCATGTTTTTAAAGACACTTTGAATTCATTTTTATTTCTTGTTAACGTGAATATAATCTGGGTTATGCAGGGTTGGTATACCAATGAGATGTGTATAAAGAACCCAACATTCTCCTCATTTCATTCAATAGATACTTGTTGGATATCTAGCCTTCATGTTTGAAAAGCCTAAATGTCAACTGTGGAAACAAAACCCATCTTCAAAGAGAAAATAAAAATCAGAACTATGCTAGATACCATGTTAGAAATATTTGAGAAAAATTCTCGAGTAAATAGTGTTTTTTTTTTTCAATTCTATTGAACTTGGTGTCCTCTAAGTTGCTAAAACCTAAGATCTAGAAAATAAAAATAATCTCTTCGATAATGGAATGTCTCAGTTTTTCTTTCTTATGAAAGCCCCTTATTCCTGCATTACTTTCAAGGTTTGGCAAACGTTGAATGACAATTGCATAAGACCTAAAACAATAGTTAGCGCCCAAATTAAAGATAGATTAAAACTGTGTCACTTGATAGAGATGAATTGGTAGTTATACTAATTCTTACTAATTGTCTTAAGTTGCATTTTTAGACAATGTTTGTTTCACTTATATGTGTATAACTTTAAAAGTAAATGTTACTACAAAGCTTAAAATAGATTTAAAAAACTAGTTTCAGCCCTTCCTTTCTAACTTGGACCCGGCAGAATGGCTCCTGCAAAGAAGGGGGGTGAGAAGAAAAAGGGCCGTTCTGCCATCAACAAGGTGGTGACCCGAGAATACACCAACATTGACAAGCGTATCCATGGAGTGGGCTTCAAGAAACGTGCCCCTCAGGCACTCAAAGAGATTCAGAAATTTTCCACAAAGGGGATGGGAACTCCAGATGTGTGCATTGATACCATGCTCAACAAAGCTGTCTGGGTCAAAGGAATAAGGAATGTCCCATACTGAATCCATGTGCAGTTGTCCAGAAAATGTAATGAGGATGAAGATTCAGCAAATAGGCTCTATACTTTGGTTATCTATGTACCTGTTGCTACCACTTTCAAAAATCTACAATCAATTGCTGATCATCAAATACATCAAATAAAGTTATAAAATTGAAAAAAAAAAGGAAAAAAAAAACTAGTTTCCTATGTCATTCCTTTCCATCTGATATCTTTCACCCTAAACTTTTGCTTATTTATTCTGGTATTTACTTTCATATTTCCAAATAGTAAGCTTATATGAGTATTTCCTCACTACCAAATTTGACACATTGGTTGACTGCTTAATATGGAAGATGAATTTTTAGCTCTCTTACTTATTCAAAAGGCCCCATCATTGTCTCTGTTCTATCTGTACCCTATTTGAAATTCTGGACGTCTTTGGATATCACTTGATTTGAGCTCCTAATCAGTAACTAGATTTCTGACCAGGGAGAGAAGTTACACAAATATCTGTCAATGTGGAGATCATAATATCTGGCTTTTTCAGAGCAGATTCATGGAGGATCGGGGAAGAGAGAGGAGGGAAGGAGTGAGAGACAGAAAGTGAAAGAGAGAGAATAATTCTCAGATTTTTGATTGATTTGCAGGGCTTGTTGGATGTCTGATTGGAGATGTCCTTCAAGTCTTATACTGTACAGGGTCTATGATTCAGCGAGGGAGGAGTTAGCACTAACAGTGATCGCTGTCAGATGACTGGAAGCTTTGGGTAGTGATGTGGTTATCCAGAGATCATGTATAGAATGACAAGAGCGGAAGTCAGAGCTGGAAGACTATAGTAGTTAAAAAGCAAGCAAGGGAAGAGGACCCCAAAGGGGAGACTCATAAGAAGTGGCCAGGGAAGTAGAAGGATAATTGGAAGAGGCTGCTGTCATAGAGGCTCAGAAATGAGAAAGTTTCATGAAGGAAGGGATGTCAACTGTGCTCAAGACTACAGAGAAGTTAAGTAAGGACTGAAGTGAGTCATTTAGCTCCATTAATAAGAAAATAATTGGTGATTGTGGGAAGGAAAGATTCCATGGATCTGAGGGGAAGAGGACAGATTGCAGTGTATTGAGGGTGGAAGGAGAAGTGATCAATTAGAGCAGGACAATGTAGACTACACTTTCAAGAAGCTTGACATTGAAAAGAATAAAAATTATAGGATAGTAGCAGAAGAAGTGTATGTTATTGTTTCAGTTTTATTTTGTGCCAAAATGACTCCAGAAACTAGTGGTTTTAAAAAACAAAAATGTATTATACATTGTGATTTTGTGGGAAAGGCAATTCATGTTTCAGATGGCATTGCCTGTGGGCGGGGGAGGTCAGGGGAAGTCACCTATTTGATGTGAATATTGAAGGATGGCTTTATTCACATGCCTGACACTTTGAAAGGAATAGCTTGGAAGGATAGGATAAGCTGGTCCCTTTTCCGTCTCCATATTGTCTCAGACCTTCTCTACACGATCTTTCCAGCAGCGTAGTCAAACATCTTGCATGGCAGCTCAGACTCCTAAAATCTAAAGCAGAAACTGACAGTTCTCTTAAAGACTAGGCCTGGCGCTGGCACAGTGTCACTTCTGCCACATAGTTTTGGTCAAAGAAGTCTCATGCAAGCCCAGAGTCATGTCACCTCTCAATAAGAGGAGTGTTGAGGAATTGTGTGCATTGTAAATCTGTCACAATGGTATTCAGAGAGTGGCTTTTTCCTCCAAGAAAGAAGTTGCACCTTTGTTTATAATTGTTTCATTGCTATTTTCTTAGGATAAACTGCAGTTCCCAGAGGATGAAAGTGTATGAGGGCCATAGAAATGCTTCTTCTTTTGACACAGATATGGGGGGTGGATGTACTTCTGCACTGAAAAAAGAATTACCATTCCATCTAGCAATCCTATTATTGATGATATACCCAAGGAATGTAAATCATTCTACCATAAAGATACATGCACGTGTATGTTCACTGCAGTGCAATTCACAATAGCAAATATAAGGAATCAACTTAAATGCCCATCAACAGTAGACTGGATTAAAAAAATGTGATATAACATGGAATACTATGTGGCCATAAAAATGAGTGAGATCATGTCGTTTGCAGCAACATGGATGGGGCTGGAGGCCATTAACCTAAGGAACTAATGCAGGAACAGAAAACCAAATACTGCATGTTCCCAGTCATAAGTGGGAGGTAAACCTTGTGAAGATAATGGACACAAAGAAGGGAACAAAAGACACCAGGGCCAAATAGACTTGAGGACAGAGAGTGGGAGGAGGGTGAGGATCAAAAACTAGCTATTGGATACTATGCATATTACCTGGGTGATGAAATAATCTGTATACCAAACCCCTATGACACAAAATGTACCTATATAACAAACCTGCACATGTACCTCTGAACCTAAAATAAAATGTTTTTAAAAAAGAAAATGGAGCTTTCTTTTCAGTCACTCAGTGACTAAGTTTTCAGACTTAGTCATTGAGTTCCCAATAACAGAGTATGGAAGGGGAAAAATAACTTTATAGAAAAAAACAACTACTTTAATCAAGTAATCAAAGTTAACATCAACAGTAATAACTCATAGTGATATCATGTGCCCCATCTATGGATGCTCTGTATCATTTTACTGGTATTTTCCAAAACCTGCAAATCAAGTTCAATCATGAAAAAACATCAGATAAACCCAAATTCTATAAAATACCTGACCAGTATTCCTCAAAATTGTCAAGGTCATCAAAAACAAGGACAGACTGAAAATTTGTCAGTCCAGAGGAGACTGAAGAGCTGTGATGATTAAATGGGATCCTGAAAGAGAAAAAGAACATTAGTGTAAAAAGTTTGGGAGGCCGAGGCGGGTGGATCACGAGGTCAAGAGATCGAGACCATCCTGGTCAACACGGTGAAACCCCGTCTCTACTAAAACTACAAAAAATTAGCTGGGCATGGTGGCGC
>NW_016108074.1:355684-364867 GCF_001604975.1 Cebus imitator | reverse complement strand
CCTCCCTCCCTCCCTCCCTCCCTTCCTTCCTTCCCTTTTCTCTCTTTCCTTTCTTCCATTTCTTCTATTTCTTGAAACAGGGTCTTGCTCTGGAACCCAGACTAGAGTACAATGGGATGATTATGGCTCACTGCAGCCTTAACCTCCTGGGCTCAAGAGATCCTCCCATGTCAGCCTCCTTTGTAGCTGGGACTACAGGTGCATACCACCATGCTCAGCTAATATTTATTTATTTATTTTTATTTTACTTTAAGTTTTGGGGTACCTGTACTGAATGTGCAGGTTTGTTACGTGAGTATACACGTGCCATGGTGGATTGCTGCACATATCAGCACGTCATCTAGGCTTCAAGCCCCTAATGCATTAGGTACTTGTCCCAATGCTCTCCCTCTCCTTTCCCCTCACCCACTGACAGTCCCTGGTATGCAATGTTCCCCTTCCTGTGTCCATGTGTTCCCACTGTTCAACTCCCATCTATGAGTGAGAATATACGGTGTTTGGTTTTCTGTTCCTGTGTTAGTTTGCTGAGCTCTAGCTTCATCCATGTCCCTGCAAAGGACATGAACTCATTCATGTTTATGGCTTCATAGTATTCCATGGTGTATATGTGTCACATTTTCTTTATTCAGTCTATCATTGATGGGTATTTGGGTTGGTTCCAAGTCTTTGCTATTGTAAATAGTGCTACAGTAACATATGTGTGCACGTGTCTTTATAGTAGAATGATTTATAATCCTTTGGGTTATACACTGTAATGGGATTGCTGGGTCAAATGGAATTTCTATTTCTAGATCCTAGAGGAATTTCCACACTGTCTTCCACAATGGTTGAACTAATTTACACTCCCACTAACAGTGTAAAAGTGTTCCTATTTCTCCACATCCTCTCCAGCATCTGTTGTTTCCTGACTTTTTAATGATAGCCATTCTAACTGGTGTGAGCTAGTATCTCATTGTGATTTTGATTTGCATTTCTCTAATAACCAGTGATGATGAGCTTTTATATATATATATATATATTTGTTGGCCACATAAATGTCTTCTTTTGAGACGTGTCTATTATATTCTTCACCCAATTTTTGATGGGGTTGTTTTTTTCCTTGTAAATTTGTTTAAGTTCCTTGTAGATTCTGGATATTATACCTTTGTCAGATGAAGAGACTGCGAAATTTTTTCTTCACTCTGTAGGTTGCCTGTTCACTCTGATGATAGTTTGTTTTGTTGAGCAGAAGTTCTTTAGTTTAATTGGATCCCATTTGTCAATTTTGGCTTTCGTTGCAATTGCTTTTGGTGTTTTAGTCATGAAGTCTTTCCTCATGCCTATGTCCTAAATGGTATTGACTAGGTTTTCTTCTAGGGTTTTAGGTTTTACGTATAAGTCTTTAATACATCTTGAGGTAATTTTTGTATAAGTTGTAAAGAAGGGGTCCAATTTCTGTTTTCTGCATATGGCTAGCCAGTTTTCCCAGCACCATTTATTAAATAGGGAATCCTTTCCCCATTGCTTGTTTTTGTCTGGTGTGTTGAAGATCAGATGGTTGTAGATGTGTGGTGTTATTTCTGAGGCCTCTGTTCTGTTCTATTGGTCTATGTATCTGTTTTGGTACCAGTACCATGCTGTTTCTGTTACTGTAGCCTTTAGTTTGAAGTCAGGTAACGTGATGCCTCCAGCTTTGTTCTTTTTGCTTAGAATTGTCTTGGCTATATGGACGCTTTGTTTGGTTCCATATTACATTTAAAGTAGTTTTTTTCTAGTTCTATAAAGAAAATCAGTGGTAGCTTGATGGGGATAGCATCGAATCTATAAGTTACTTTGGGCAGTATGTTCATTTTCACAATATTGATTCTTCCTATCCATGAGCATGGATTTTTTTTTCCATTTGTTTGTGCCCTCTCTTATTTCTTTGAGCAGTGGTTTATAGTTCTCCTTGAAGAGGTCCTTCATGTCCCTTGTAAGTTTTATTCCTAGGTATTTTCTTTTCTTTGTAGCAATTGTGAATGGGAGTTCACTCATGATTTGGCTCTCTGCTTGTCTATTATTGGTGTATAGGAATGCTTGTGATTTTTGCACATTAATTTTGTGTCCTGAGACTTTGCTGAAGTTGTTTATCAGCTTAAGGAGTCTTTAGGCTGTGACGATGGGGTTTTCTAAATATACAATCATGTCATCTGCAAACAGAGACAATTTGACTTCTTCTCTTCCTATTTGAATACCCTTTATTTCTGTCTCTTGCCTGATTGCCCTGGCCAGAGCTTCCAATACTATGTTGAATATGAGTGGTGAGAGAGGGCATGCTTGTCTTGTGCTGGTTTTCAAAGGGAATGATTCCAGCTTTTGCCCGTTCAGTATGATATTGGTTATGGGTTTCTCATAAATAGCTCTTATTATTTTGAGATATGTTCCATCAATACCTAGCTCATTGAGAGATTTTAGCATGAAGGGGTGTGGAATTTTACTGAAGGCCTTTTCTGTATCAATTGAGATCATCATGTGGATTTTGTTATTGGTTCTGTTTATGTGATGGATTATGTTTATTGATTTGCGTATGTTGAACTGCCTTGCATCCCAGGGATGAAGCCAACTTGATCGTGGTGGATAAGCATTTTGATGTGCTGCTGAATTCGTTTTGCCAGCATTTTATTGAGGGTTTTTGCATCAAAGTTCATCAGGGATACTGGCCTGAAATTTTCTCTTTTTGTTGTGTCTCTGCCAGGTTTTGGAATCAGGATGATGCTGGCCTCATAAAATGAGTTAGGGAGGAGTCCCTCTTTTTCTATTGTTTGGAATAGTTTCAGAAGGAATGGTACCTGCTCCTGTTTGTACCTCTGGTAGAATTTGACTGTGAATCTGTCTGGTCTTGGGCTTTTTTTGGGTTGGTAGGCTATTAATTATTGCCTCAATTTCAGAACTTGTTATTGATCTATTCAGGGCTTAGTCTTGGGAGGGTGTATGTGTCCAGGAATTTATCCCTTTCTTCTAGATTTTCTAGTTTATTTGTGTAGAGGTATGTATAGTATTCACTGATAGTAGTTTGTATTTCTGTGAGATCGTATCCCCTTTATCATTTTTTATTGTGTCTATTTGATTCTTCTTTCTTTTATTCTTTATTAGTCTGGCAAGTGGTCTATGTTTTGTTAATCTTTTCAGAAAACCAGCTCCTGGATTCATTGATTTTTTTGAAGGGCTTTTCATGTCTCTGTCTCCTTCAGTTCTGCTCTGATCTTTGTTATTTCTTATCTTCTACTAGCTTTTGAATTTGTTTGCTCTTGCTTCTTTAATTTTTTAAATTGTGATTTAAGGGTGTCGATTTTAGATCTTTCCTGCTTTCTGCTGTGGGCATTTAGTGCTATAAATTTCCCTCTCAACACTGCTTTAGCTGTGTCCCAGAGATTCTGGTATGTTCTGTCTTTGTTCTCATTGGTTTCAAAGAACTTCTTTATTTCTGACTTAATTTCATTATTTACGCAGCAGTCATTCAGAAACGGATTGTTTAGTTTCCATGTATTTGTGCAGTTTTGAGTGAGTTTCTTAATCCTGAGTTCTGATTAGATTGCACTGTGGTCTGAGAGACTGTTATGATTTCCATTCTTTTGCATTTACGTAGGAGTGTTTTACTTCCAATTATGTGATCAATTTTAGAATAAGTGCTATATGATGCTGAGAATAGTGTATATTCTGTTGGTTTGTGGTGGAGAGTTCTGTATACACATATTAGGTCCACTTGGTCCAGAGCTGAGTTCAAGTCCTGAATATCCTTGTTAATTTTGTGTCTCATTGATCTGTCTAATATTGATAGTGGGGTGTTAAAGTCTCCCACAATTATTGTGTGGGAGTGTAAGTCTCTTTGTAGGTCTCTAAGAACTTGTTTTATGAATCTGGTTTCTCCTATATTGGTTGCATATATATTTAGGATAGTTCTTTCTTCTTGTTTGATTGATCTCTTTACCATTCTGTAACGCCCTTCTTTGTATTTTTTGATCTTTGTTGGTTTAAAGTCTGTTTTTTTCAGAGATCAGGATTGCAGCTGTTGCTTTTTTTTTTTTTTCCTTTTTGCTTTTCTGAGCCTATATGTGTCTTTGCACGTGAGGTAAGTCTCCTAAATATAGCACACTGATGGGTCTTGACTCTATTCAATTTGCCAGTCTGTGTCTTTTAACTGGGGCATTTAGCCCATTTACATTTAAGATTAATATTATTATGTATGAATTTGATCCTGTCATCATGGTGCTAGCTGGTTATTTTGCACATTAGTTTATGCAGCTTCTTCATAGTGTCATTGGTCTTTATATTTTGATGTGTTTTTTGCAGTGGCTAGTACCAGTGTTTTTCCTTCTCCATATTTAGTGCTTTCTTCAGGAGCTCTTGTAAGGCAGGCCTGGTGGTGACAAAATCCTTCAGCATTTGCTTGTCTGGAAAGGTTTTTATTTCTCCCTTGCTAATGAAGCTTAGTTTGGCTGGATATGAAATTCTGGGTTGAAAATTCTTTTCTTTAAAAATGTTGAATATCGGCCCCCACTCTTTTCTGGCTTGTAGGGTTTCTGCAGAGAGTTCTACTGTTAGTTTGATGGGCTTCCTTTGTAGGTAACGTGACCTTTCTCTCTGGCTGCCCTTAACATTTTCCCCTTTCTTTCAACTTTGAAGAATCTGATGACTATGTGTCTTGGGGTTGATATTCTCTAGGAGTATCTTAGTGGTGTTCACTGTATTTCTTGTATTTGAATGTTGGCCTGTCTTGCTAGGTTGGAGAAGTTCTCCTGGATAATATCCGAAGTGTGTTTTCTAACTTGGTTCCATTCTCCCTGTCACTTTTAGGGTCCTCAATCAATTGTAGGTTTGGTCTTTACACATAGTCCCATATTTATTAGAGGCTTTGTTCATTCCTTTTCATTCCTTTTTCTCTAATCTTGTCTTCACGCCTCATTTCAGTAAGTTGATCTTCAATCTCTGATATCCTTTCTTCTGCTTGATTGATTCAGCTATTGATACTTGTGTATGCTTCACAAAGATCTTGCCCTGTGTTTTTCACCTTCCTCAGGTCATTTATGTTCGTCCCTAAAACAGGTTCTTCTAGTTAGCAGTCCCTGTAACCTTTTGTCAAGGTTCTTTGCTTCCTTGCATTGGGTTAGAACATGCTCCTTTAGCTCAGAGGAGTTTGTTATTACCCACCTTCTGAAGCCTACTTCTGTCAATTTGTCAAACTCATTCTCCATTCCGTTTTGTGCCCTTGCTAGAGAGGAGTTGTGATCATTTGTAGGAGAAGAGGCATTCTGGTTTGGGGAATATTTTTGCTGGTTTTTCCTCATCTTTGTGGATTTATCTGCCTTTGATCTTTGAGGCTGATGACCTTTGGATGGGATTTCCGTGTGGGGGTCCTTTTCGGTGATGTTGATGTTATTGCTGTTAGTTTTTTTTTTTTTTTTTTCCTAACAGGCTCCTGTTCTGCAGGTCTGCTGCAGTTTGCTTGAGGTCCACTCCAGACCCTGTTTGCCTTGGTATCACCAGTGGAGGCTGCAGAATAGCAATGACTGCTGCTTGCTCCTTCCTCTGGAAGCCTTGTCCCAGAGGGGCAACAATCTGATGCCAGCCAGAGCTCTCCTGTATGAGGTGTCTGTTGACACCTGCTGGGAGGTCTCTCCCAGTCAGGAGGCATGGGGTTCAAGGAGCCACATGAGGAGGCAGTCTGTCCCTTAGCAGAGCTCGAGCACTGTGCTGGGAGAAACCTCCTTGTCAGGAGATTTCTCTTCAGAGCCAGCAGGCCAGAACGTTTAAGTCTGCTGCAGCTGTGCCCACAGCCACCCTTTTCCCCAGGTGCTGTGTCCCAGGGAGGTGGCAGTTTAATCTATAAGCCCCCAACTGGGGCTGCTGCCTTTCTTTCAGAGATGCCCTGCCCCATGAGGAGGAATCTAGAGAGGCAATCTGACCACAGCCGCTTTGCCACACTTTGGTGAGTTCTGCCCATTCCAAGCTTCCAGGCCTCCTTAACACTGTCAGGGGAAAACTGCCTACTGAAGCCTCAGTAATGGCAGATGCCCCCCCCACCCCCACCAAGCTCCATAGTCCCAGGTCGACTTCAGAGTGCTGGGCTGGAAGTGAGAATTTCAAGCCAGTGATTCTTAGCTTGATGGGGTCCATGTGGGAGTGGGACTTGCTGAGTGAGACTACTTGGCTACCTGGCTTCAGTCCCCTTTCTGGGGGAGTGAACAGTTCTGTCACACTGGGGTCCCAGGTGCCACTGGGTTTTGAAAAAAAAAATGAAACTCCTGCAGCTAGCTCAGTGTCTGCCCAAACAGCTACCCAGTTTTGTGCTTGAAACCCAGGGCTCTGGTGGTGTTGGCACATGAGGGAATCTGCTGGTCTACAGATTGCAAAAACTGTGGGAGAAGCATAGTATTTGGGCCAGATAGCACAGTCTCTCGCAGCTTCCCTTGGCTGGAGGAGGGAGATTCCAAGCTCCTTGCACTTTACAAGTGAGGTGGTGCTTCACCCTGCTTCTATTTGCCCTCCATTGGGCTGTACCCACTGACTAACCAGTACCAATGAGATGAGCTGGGCACCTCAGTTGGAAATGTAGAAATCACTTGCCTTCTGTGTTTGTCTCACTGGGAGCTGCAGACCAAAGCTGTTCCTATTAGGGTATGATACTAGATTCCCCCCAACCATCACATATAAATTTTAAAATAGTTTTTTTTTCTAGTTCCATGAAGAATGTCATTGATAGTTTAATAGGAACATCATTGAATTTATAAATTGCTTTGGTCAGTTTGGCCATTTCGACAATATTGCTTCTTCCTGTTCATGAACATTTTTTGTGTCTTTCCATTTGTTTGTGTCATCTCTGACTTCTTTGAGCGGAGATTTTTCTCCTCCCTAGTTAGCTGTATTCCTAGGTATTTTATTCTCTTCATGGCAATTGTGAATGGATTGTGTTTCTCAGTTGGCTCTCAGCTTGAAGGTTGTTGGTGTATAGAAGTGCTCCTTGTTTTTGTGCATTAATTTTGTATTCTGAAACTTTCCTGAAGTTGTTTATCAGATCATGTTTATCAGATCAAGGAGCTTTTGGGCAGAGAGTTTGGAATTTCCTAGGTATAGAATCATATTGTTTACAAATAGTTTGTTTGATTTCTATAAAAAACATAATGGGGTAAAAGCAAACATCTGTCAGCAATGGAATAGAACAATAAAAATGCCCAAGAATAAATTTAATTTAATGTAAAGAACTAATATGAAGCAAATAACAGTCATTGTGCGGGATAAGTAAAAAGACTTGCGGAATTGGGGAGTGTCTTTTTCTTGGATAGAGAGATTCTAAAATCAAAGGATGGTTATTGTCTCTAAGTTAAGATGTAATTTAAAAATAATAACTAGTGTCTCAATAGGAATATTTTAAGCACCTGATCAAATGATTCTGAAGTTCACCTGAAAGACAAACGTGTCAGAATAGATAGAAAAGGAGAAAGCAATGAGGGAGGGAAGCATTTTTCACATTTCAAATATAATTAAGCTATAGCAATTAAAATAGTGTAGTAGTGGTACAGGTATAAACCACTCAATGGAGGAAATTTAAGAGAGTTACATACAAAATTGAGTGGGGATGTAGGAGATGATAAAAGAGCCATTTCAATGTTCAACATTATGGACACAGGGAGGCAAGCACTACACACTGGGGTCTGTTGGGGGGAAATGGGGGAGGGACAGTGGGGGGTGGGGAGTTGGGGAGAGAGAGCATGGGGAGAAATGCCAGATATAGGTGAAGGGGAGGAAGGCAGCAAATCACACTGCCATGTGTGTACCTATGCAACAATCTTGCATGTTCTTCACATGTACCCCCAAACCTAAAATGCAATTAAAAAAAAAGCCATTTCAAAACAGTGGGTGAAACAAGGATTCAACAAATGATGGAGCCTCTACCACTTTAATTTTGTCGAGATGGATCAATGATTTTGAATGTACAATAATGTAACAAAAAAACTATGACTCTCTTATTGTATTGGAGTGGGTAAGATCATTGCAAGCATGACAGCAAACTCATGAACAAGGCAAGAAAATGATTTATGAAAGCATATATAAAATATGTATTAAAATATCTGATGGTGAATTTTTCTGAAATGCATTCTTCCCTTAGAGTAATCTGGGGCTCATATTCTCCAAAGCCATTAGAAGTGAAAGAAAGGTTGGGTGGGGAAAAAGAAAAGTGCTTTGCGAGTTCATTTTTGTTGTCAGGAGAGCTTGTGGGTTAGGTTCTCCACAGAGGCAGGAAAACTTCAGTCACGTGGCGAATGCCCTACTCAGTGCGCATGCGGCATAGACCTGTTGCTGCGCATGTCTGTTTCTACGCATCTCCATTCGTGCGTATGCGCGTTGCTGCCCACCTTTGTCCACGTAGCGTTCTGCCAGGAAAGGTTGCGTCTGAGTTCTTGCCGCCATCTTCATTCTTTCTCACTGACTGAGATTCAGCCGGTAGGTCCGCATATCGGTCTTTTGGGGAATTTAGTTGTACGTGAATGTGAGTAGGAGGCAGCGGGCTTCGGACAGGTCCTGCGGCCTAGTCCGGTGGCTTCTGAGGGAAAAGGGCCTCGCGGTTGTTGTTTGGCTCCTCCCAGGTCGCGCCACTGCCGCCACAGGTCTTGTTGTCATGGCTGGGCTGGGATGAGGGAGGAAGGTGAGCCACGGAGGCGAGGGATCACGTGAAGACGGCGTGAGAGCTGGGGGTGCTGTTAGAGATGTCTGAATCCGAAATGCCTAGAACCTTCTGAGGGAGGACAGTTTCCAGACTTCTCGTTAGGGATGTGGGAAGGGACAGCGTGGGCAGTAAGGAAAGGGCCTGGGAATTGGGAATGCTGTGGGCTGGTGACTGTGGCCCCGAGATCTGTAGACTGCCTGGCAGAGGTGTCCTGTGAGAAGCGTAACCTTCACTCTGTTTCGCAACTTCTCATCTCCGCCATGGACGTCATGGGAAGGAATGGGCGAGGCTGTGCATGCCAGCAAAACTTGATTTTGGGAGGGGACTGGGCCTAGAGTGGGACGAAAGCTGTAGTCACTTCAGTTTCAATACTTGGCCTGTGTTTTCGTAAACGTCTTCATGTTGGCAGGTCTTATTGTGAAACCAAAACTCAAAGGTCTCTGTTTTTTGCTATGGCATTAAGGTGACTTCTATGACCGTTTTACTGTGATGTAAACGAATCT
>NW_016108074.1:330551-355644 GCF_001604975.1 Cebus imitator | reverse complement strand
ATCTCGGCTCACAGAAACCTCCGCCTCCCGGGTTCAAGCAATTCTTCCGTGTTGGCCTCCTGAGTAGCTGAGACCACAGGTGCGTGCCACCATGCCCGGCTAATTTTTTTTTTATTATTGTATTTTTAGTAGAGAGAGGGTTTCACCATGTTGGCCAGGATGGTCTCAATCTCTTGATCTGCCCACCTCGGCCTCCCAGAGTACTAGGATTACAGGCGTGAGCCACTGCTTCCGGCCTATCCTTTGTAAAGCTTGCGTATTTACCATTGCTCGGTGACTTATTCTGAAAATATTTTCAAAATTTAAAAAGTACAGATCACTATTTTGCCATGCAATGATCATATATGTAGCTAAGTTGTTACACACTTTTTCCAAATAACAATATTCTGTTTTCAGTGGTAACTATGAGTGAGCATGTAAGAACAAGATCCCAGTCCTCAGAAAGAGGAAATGACGAAGAGTCTTCCCAGCCAGTTGGACCTGCGATTGTGAGTTCTTCAACGTGTGATGTTTTCTATTAACACGATTTATTTTTAAGTATATTTTTCAGTTAGTGTACATGCACTGATATAGGTCCTCCTTGATAAAAAATAATGATGGCATCTCATCAAGGAAACTTTGGTTCAGGAGCATTATATTCTGGTGTTGCCTGTATGGATATGGATATTTTACTCTCTGTGTGTGGTGTGTGTGTGTGTGTGTGTATATATATATATATATAACTGTTGAAAAATGTCTTTAGACTTATGATTAGATGCACATATGCATTGTGTGTATTTATATTACAGACTTTTATTCACACACACACTTATACCCTTAGGTCCAGCAGCCCACTGAGGAAAAATGTCAAGAAGAGGAACCACCAACTGAAACTCAGGGTATTGCACCTAGTAGGGAAATCGAAAATGAAGGAGCACCTGCTGTTCAAGGTAAAGGGAGAGTGAAGAATAATGATTATGGGTGGTGGAGGTGTATTTATGCATTATATTTTATGACATAGCAGTAACAGGAGGACAGAAAACATTAGGAAGGAATCTTAAACTTTTCTTACTGCTGCTGTGGGGAGGAGTGGGACAGGGACACATAAAAAGCCACAACATTTTTCTACCATTTTGATGGAGGCTTTTTATTTATTTATTTACACACATTTATTAATACTTCATCATGCCGCATAATATACTAAGTGCTGGAGATGTCTGCTATCTGCGTAAAGCTCATAGTCTAGTCAGACTGACTCAAATCACTGATTTAATGTGATAAGTATAATAACAAATGAGTACAAAAGGGACAAGCAAGTTGTCTAGGGCCAACCTTGGGAAAGGAAAGGGCAGTCTTTGAAAATCTCTGCTTTCCTGTTTTTTCCGGCAACAGACTCCTGAAATAATTAGCCTACGGGTTTTGATTTTGTAATGATGAGGGAATAAATATAATTTCCTTGTTCATAGTTTATGTTTTAATTTGTAAATTGATGGCTGTTTTATCATTAAGGTCCTCATGTTGAAGCTGTTCAACAGGACTTGGCTCTGCTTACGATAGAGGATGAACCTGGAGATGGTCCAGATGTCAAAGACGGGATTCTGCCCACTTTTGATCCCACTAAAGTGCTGGAAGCAGGTATGTTATTCATTAAGATGCAAATTATAGGGTTTCTATTTTTACAATATTATATTTTGTGTGTCATAGAGGCAAAATTATTACTACTTGAATATAATACTTCACATACAAAGATTCCTTTAAGCTAGTTCACACCTCAAATGGCTGACTTACACACTGTCAGAGATAGAGGGCCAGGTGTGGTGGCTCACACTTTTAACCGTAGCACTTTGGGAGGCTGAGGCAGAAGGATCACTTGAGGCCAGGAGTTCAAGAGACAGAAAAATTGGGTCTAAGCTAATTGAATTATGATATGAATGATGTGAAACATGCTAAGAGATTAGATTTTGAGTGTCTTCACTGCTGTGTGGAGTAATTCGTATTTTAATTAGCTTGATTGAGCCATTTTAGAATGTGTATTTATTTTAGAACATCATGGTGTACATGATAAATATATACAACTTTATGTGTCATTTTACAAGAAAGATATGAAAACGTTTTCTGACTTTTGATGGTAATTCATTTAACCAACAGCCAACAATTTTCAGGTATTCTTATAGAGGCCCATTTTTAACAAATACATAACGTGTTTATAATATACGTCAATTTCTATTGTGATGTTAATTGTGATGGCAATGGCTTAAAGCTAGTGTGGGTATTTAGTTTACTCTATAAACTGAAATCCTTTTAAGTGTGTAAAGAGGCAGGAGTACCGGCGAAAAGAGTGACAAATGTTCACCCTACTTAAAGCAGCTGTATAATAGCTAAGCTAGTCCAAAGTTAACATTTTTACACTTTTCCACAAGAGACACAAAACAAATGTAATACTGCTTTTTCCATTTACTTTACTTAGGCAGTTCTAAGCATACTCTATATTCAGAGTGTTATTTCATATCAAAATATTTAAATGATACTTTAAAAATATCTTTCTTAGGTTTTTGTTTGGTTGAATTTTTACTGAAAGTATATGCATGTTTTTCCTTTCTACGTATACATATAAAATAGATTCACTTGATTTAATTCATTCTGAACTTGAACAGTCTCTTTGTTTCCTGCTTCTACTAGAAAAAATAGCATGAAATAAAATATTGTTAATATGCCTGGAAGTCTACTTTCAGAGTTAAAGAGGCTAACTGGACATAAGCTAAAGGGTCACCCTTAGGGTTCTGATTTTAGTTAATCAACATGGTAGTTGTATACCTTTAATGCCATCTGAATAAAAATCTGCTGAGTAACATGCCCTCATTTTATATTTGTATTATAGGTGAAGGGCAACCATAGATTTAAACCAAGACAAATGAAGACTGAAACCAAGAATGTTGTTCTTATGCTGGAAATTTGACTGCTAACATTCTCTTAATAAAGTGTTACATTTTTCTGCAAATAATTCTTGTACACTTTTGTTAAGTTTATTTCTAGATTTTTAATTCTCTTAAAAATTGTATCTTTTTTGAAAGTTTAAATTTTGTGTTTGAGATGAAATGTTGGCACATTGGTTTTCTGTCATAGATAGGAAACTGGAAGCTTTCATAGGGGGATGCCAGCAGCTACTTAGATAGAAAAGGCCACCTGAGGTCAAGCATGTCCACCATGGGTGTTCCACCTCCCTTTTTTTAGCACATGGACAGTAAGAAAGAAATGAGCAACATGGAGTAGCTGAGGCTGAGGACCTGCCTGCATAATAAAAGATTAGGGGCTGCCAGAGATTCATGCCCTATGCAAATGGTACACCTGGTCCTAACTGGTTGGTTGTACCCTACGTAGATTAGATACTGCCTCCCCTCTAGCTCATCTATAATAACTCCTGCATTTCACTGCAGGATGGCAATCCTTTTTTCTGGGACCCCGTCTCTGAAGTAAAGAGCTGTTCTCTTTCTTTTGCCTGTTAAATTTCTGCTCTAAACCTCCCTCTTGGTGTGTCTGTGTCCTTGATTTCCTTCACTGTGAGACCAAGAACTCTTGAATGTTACCCCAGACAATGAGGCCACTTCAGTACTAGTTGTGGGTCTGTGGTATATGGCTTTTAACACATTGAAGTGTGTTCCTTCTATTTCCAGTGTTTTGAGGGTTCATATCATGATGACATGCTGAGTTTTATTAAATGCTTTTTCGGCATCAATTGAAATGATGATGTGGTTTTTATCCTTCATTCTGTTGATATGCTTTATCACATAAATTAATTTGAATATGTTGAACCATCCTTCCATCCCAGGGATAAATCTCACTTGGTCATGGTGAACATTCTTTCTAATGTATTGTTGAATTTGATTTGCTAGTATTGCAAACATTTTATCCTAATCTTTGGGTTGTCTGCTTGCTCTGTTGATAGTTTCTTTTGCTGTGCAGAAGCTCTTTAGTTTAATTAGATCCCATGTGTAAATTTTTGCTTTTGTTGTAATTGCTTTTGGCATGTTCATCATGCTTTACTTGCCCGTGCCTGTGTCCTGAATGCATTCTCTTCTAGGATGTTTAGAGTTTTGGCCTGTACATTTAAGTCTTTAATCCACCTTGAGTTAATTTTTGTATAAGATGAAGGAGTCCAGTTTTAATTTTCTGCATATGGCTAGCCAGTTCTCCCAGCACCATTTATTCAATAGAGAGTCCTTTCCCCATTGCTTGTGTTTGTCAGGTTTGTCAAAGATCAGAAAGTTGTAGGTATGTGGTCCTATTTCTGAGTTCCCTATTCTGATTCATCGGTCTATGTGTCTCTTTTTGTACCAGTACCATGCTGTTTCGGTTACTGTAGCCTTGTAGTATAGTTTGAAGTCTGGTAAACGTGGTGCCTCCAGTTTTGTTCTTTTTGCTTAGGATTGTCTTGGCTATATGGGCTCATTTTTGGTTCCATGTGAATTTTAAAATATTTTTTTCTAATTCTGTGAAGAATGACAATGGTAGTTTAATGGGAATAGCATTGAATCTATGAATTATTTTGGGTAGTATGACCATTTTCGTGATACTGATTCTTCCTATCCATGCGCATGGAACGTTTCTCCATTTGTTTGTGTCATCTCTGATTTCCTCGTGCAGTGGTTTGTAGTTTTCCTTGAAGAGGTTCTTCACTTCCTTTGTTAGCTGTATTTTTGGGTTTGTTCTCTTTGTAGCAATTGTGAGTAGGAGTTCATTTATAATTTGGCTCTCTACTCACCTGTTGTTGATGTTTAGGAATGCTAGCAATTTTTGCACATTGATTTTGTATCCTGAGAGTTTGCTGAAGTTGCTTATCAGCTGAAGAAGCTTTTGTGCTGAGACGATGGGGTTTTCTAGATACAGGGTCATGCCATCTGCAAACAAATATAATTTGACTTCTTCTCTTCCTATTTGAATACTCTTTATTCCTTCTCTTGCCTAATTGCCCTGTCCAGAACTTCCAATACTATGTTGAATAGGAGTGGTAAGAGAGGGCATCCTTGTGCCAATTTTGAAGGGGAATGCTTCTAGCTTTAGCTCATTCAGTATGATACTGGCTGTGGGTTTGTCATGTATCACTCTTATTATTTTGAGGCATTTCAATACCTATATTATTGAGAGTTTTTAATATGAAGGGATGTTGAATTTTATCTGAAGAATCTGTTTCTTAAGGTTTCACCCCACTCCCCTACTCCTTTCAAGATGAGGAAGGAGTATGGTTTATGACTGTTTATGGGAAGGGGATGCCTTCTGGATGATAAGGGAAAATTCTTATATTTTGGCCCTAAAATAAATTTAGCTTGAGGCAATAATTTACATAATTCTTGTCAATTGTGGGAGTACATAAAAGCCAAGATAAATTGTGACTTGGCTAATAGCTTCTCCTTGTTTCTCACTCTCATTTATTGTGGTTAATTCTTTTTTTTTTCCCCCATTTATTTATTTTATTGCATTTTAGATTTTGGGGTACATGTGAAGAACATGCAAAATTGTTGGTTAATTCTTGAACCAGGAGAACAAAAGGAAATGACCACAAAATAATTTCAAGGCTTAGATAGGCGGCAAGACAAGAAAAATGACCCCTTTTATTTTAGTGGGCAAAGTCAGAACATTAAAAAAAAGAATGAACACGAAAATGGGTGATTGTGGCAAATGCTACAAAGGAAATGTATTGTTTCATTACAAATTACCACACATTTAATGGCTTCAACCAACACTCATTTATTAGCTCACAGTTCTGTAGGTTAGAAGTCTGGTCCACTGTGGTTGAGATCAAGATGTCCACTTACTGTGTTCTTATATGGAGCTTGCAGTCTTCTTCCAAGTTCATTCCTGTTATTGGAAAAACTAAGCTCATTGTGATTGTAGGACTAAGTTCTCAGTTCCTTGGCTGTCATCTGGAGGCTGATTTTAGCTTCTAGAAGCTATCCACATTCCTCATTAGGTGACCTCTTCCGTATTCAAGCCTGCAATGGCTCCTCAAGTTTTTATGTTTCAAATCTCTCTGACTTTTCCTACTGCCACCAGCCAGAGAAAACTCAGCTTTTAAAGGACTCACCTAAAGAGGTCAGGCCCACCCAGAAAAAATATCCATGTTTCAAGGATAAAAGTCCCCATGTTTCACTGGGGACTTTAATTACATCTGTAAAATCCCTTTAAAGCAAGATCTAGATAGGCATTTGATTGAATAACCAGGAGACATGAATCTTGAAAGGCCATCTTTAGAATTCTGCCCATCATGGGAAATAATTGAGTGAAAGAACAGAAAATAACTATGAAGGAGCAGTGTATCATTCAGGACAGAGTTGCTTATGATAGAAACAAACTCACAAAGCTCAGTGGTATTAAAAGATAGGATTTTTCTTAACCATACTACATATAAATCATGAGACAAGACTTTTAATGTGGTATTTGCAGTTATTTAGGTATCATGATTAACAAAACAACTGCCGTCTTGAATATTACTGGTCACTGTGCCAGAAGAAAAGAGAATGCTCTAGAGAGTCTTGCCCTAGAAATTAAATACTCTGTCTCAGATATGATATGAATTACTTCTGTTTATGTAGGCCACAACTAGTTACATGACAAGCTCACTACCCAGGAAATGCAATCATATATCTTCTTAGAAGATACACTGGAAGGCTGGGCGTGGTGGCTCACACCTGTAATCCCAGCACTTTGGGAGGCCAAGGTGGGTGGATCATGAGGTCAAGAGATTGAGACCATCCTGGTCAACATGGTGAAACCCTGTCTCTACTAAAAATACAAAAATTAGCTGGGCATGGTGGCACGTGCCTGTAGTCCCAGCTACCTGGGAGGCTGAGGCAGGAGAATTGCTTGAACCTGGGAGGCAGAGGTTGCGGTGAGCCAAGATCATGCCATTGCACTCCAGCCTGGGCAACAAGAGCAAAACTCTGTCTCAAAAAGAAAAAAAGATATACTAGAAATATTTTTATAATTATAAATAACTACTAACTACCAGTATCTGAAAATATTTTAGAGGCATGTCAGAGAAGTCTTTTCTAAGTAGATGACAACATACCTCACAGACGGCCTAGAGTTCATTTATTGCCAGCGTGATAGTACTTGATACTCAACAAAATGTAACTACTATACATGTTATTAATAATTAAAAATAATATATTATTAATGAGTGACCATAGCAAATCCTTCTGCATGAATTTCTGTTCACTCAGACTAGGATTTGTGACTATCATCCTACACTTTGACCAGAAGCATCTAGTGGTTGTGCATCCTACACATGATTTTCATTCATAACAAAGCTTTGATAAACTCTTACTCCCTCAACCTGAAATCTGCCATCAGAATGGGCCTGCAGTACATAATTCACTGAAGAGATACCTTGTTACACTCCTGTACAGAGATTGTGGCTGGGGCTGGGACCAGGGAGCTGAGGAGGTGAGAGCTGATGGCCAGAGACTAAATGAAGGATGTTGCTGAAGAAAATGTTATGGAGGAGGAGGCTGATGCCCACACCACAGCCTTGGGGAAATGGTATAAGTTTTCACAGGAGATGTTGTGACTTTTTGCTTCAGGGTCTGTAGTATCATTGCTCTTTCCTGTCCTGACAGTGTCCCCCAGGTGATCCTACCTCCAGCCTTCAGTAATTGCTCATTTAGGTGGGTGTCCGTGTGTCATCCAAGTGGTAAGTGTTGTATAATAGATTTGGTGATGGGGCTGGGCGCGGTAGCTCACACCTGTAATCCCAGCACTTTGGGAGGCCAAGGCGATGGATCACAAGGTGAGGAGTTCAAGACAAGCCTGGCCAAGATAGTGAAACCCCATCTCTACTAAAAATACAAAAATTAGCTGGGCGCGGTGGCATGTGCTTGTAATCCCAGCTACTCAGGAGGCTGAGGCAGGAGAATCCCTTGAACCTGGGAAGTGGAGGTTGCAGTGAGCTGAATTCGTGCCATTGTACTCCAGCCTGGGCGACAGAGTGAGACTCTGTCTCAAAAAAGAAAAAAAAAAATAGATTTAGTGATGGGAAGAGCTGCTGTTTACTAAATCTACTGGGTTCCCAAGTGTTTTACATGTATTATCTCACTTAAATCTCACTGTCCATGTAGAGTAAGTATTCCCCTTACCTCTTTTATACAGATGAGGAATCTGAGGCTCAGTGTGGTTAAGGGGAACAACATCTCATAGCCTGTAGAACCCGTATAGCTTGGAGGTTAGAAAAGCAGACTCCTGGGAATACCTGGCTCCTCCTCTCAGAGGACCTATGTGATCTGGAGTTAATCACCTAATATCTGAGCTTTAATTTCTTCACCTATAAAGTGTGAATAAGCAGCACATCAAAACAGTCTGTTTTCACTCAGTGCACAATCTTGCAGTTTGAAATCTATCCTGCTGCAAGTTCTCTTTATCTCACTCTCCCTGCCTTCCCCCTACATACACAAAGCCTCTCACAACAGTGTGTGTGTTGGTGTAGGGAATATTGTGCTTGACTCCGCGACATCCATTGCATTCCAAAATCTTTCCATCTCAGACTTTAATGGTCATCCTTTCTATCTTGAGAAATGGGTATGTGATCCAGTGTTGGCCTAGGTGAAAGAAGAAAATGTATCCTGGGGACTCCTGTGAAATAATTTTTTGCTCCTAGAAAATATCAGGCACAGAAATTCCTCTTTTGCTTAGGGTTATCAACATTTTAATCCATGAGGCCTGGAAAAAATTGTAGCTATCTTCAGACCACCTTGAGGTTTAACCCAACATGTGAAAGGGTAGAGCAGAGAGGAAATAACTTGGGTCCGTGATGACATCTTTGATCCCTTGAAATGTCAAAGGAGAATTAGAGTACTTAGCATGAAGGTCTGTTGAGAGACTCAGGTGAAATAATGAACACAAGACCTGCAGCTCTGCTTGGAAAAGGAACAGCCAGTTCCTTTGCCATTCACAGACTTCATGACTGGATTCATCCTCTAGCCTTCTATCTCCATCCTCCTTCATATTTACATATTCATTCATTCATTTAATGAAATAAGCAGGCAGTGAGGGTCTGTGCTGCACCATGGCCTGCTCTAGGAATAGGGGATAAAGCAGTGGCCACAACAGATAGCACATCTGCTTTCCTGGACTTCATGTTCCTTCATAGAAGAGAGAGCATATACTAATAGACAAATATAAACATGATGGAAGCCTAGTGGACTTGTTTTCTGTAACTTTTCCCTTCAGGGACCATGAATACAGAGTGTATTGTGTGTATACACAGTTCCTGTTTTGTGTGTATGGACTGATAATCTCAAGGTACATGTAGAATTGGGGCTACTCAATTACATGTCTCATGCATTGATTGGTTCTTTGGCTAGACAGAGAAGGCTTTTCTTGGGGCTTTTTTTTTTTTCTGTAACCATTGGCTTCTCTGGATTACCTGCTTCTCCAGTTTCCATTGTGGAATATATAAGGCAGTAAGAACACCCAGGGCATGAAGCAGAAGGAAGCAGATTCCTCCACCCACAGCATGAATTTCTGCATGTTGGTGCTAGTGCCTCAGCTTAATAGATACAGGAGCTTTCCATTTGGTCTGGTATCTCTTATGTGGGAGTGCTAATAGCACTCTCATGCCTGCTGCATGGATCTCATGGAATAATTGGGTTAATTAAAAATTGTTGAGGGTATAGGTATTTATCTTTGTTTTTCATGACATAATTGATAATCACTCATTAATCATTTTTCTGAAAGATACTCAGCATTGTGTGTGTATATATATATACATGTCTTTTATATATGTATGTGTATATACATACATACCTTTCATATATATATGTCTTTTATATACATATGTATATACACATACATATATGTCTTTTATATATGTATGTGTATATATGTATATACACATATGTAAAAGGGTTATATATGTATATAAGGGATAATCTGCATGTCATATATACGTGTGTAGCTGTGAGACATGCAGATTACATATATACACATACATATATATATAAGATATATATGTGTGTTTATATGTATTATATGTATTGGAGTTTGACGAGGAACTGGGTGACCTGCAGGTTAAATTATATGTGTGTGTATATGAGTATTTTATATATATATATAGAAACACATGCACACATGTTAAAGATGTGCAGATTATCCCTATGTCCTCTTCTCTGACTATTCTTCCCATGGCCCTCCTTTACCTGAACTTGACTACCCCACACAGACTTGCCTTCAGTATTTATACCCGTTGGTTATTCTTTTCAGACTAGCTTACTGAGTAGGAGCTTACCAGGTTCAACAGAATCCTCTCTCTGTCACCCTGTCATTTCCTGCCTTCTGTTCAGCCCTCATTCCTGCTTCCAGCTGCACTGTTTGCTTGCAGTGTCTGTGCTGTGTCAGGCAGGCTCTGCTTCGGACACTTTTTCCAAACTGTTTCCTCTGTCTGGAAAGTTCTGACCCCATGTGTCTGCTTGGCTGACTCCTCTCCACCTTCACATCTTCATCGAAATGTTACTTTCTCAATGCAGCCTACCCTGGTCGCTTTATGTAATAATTTAATCTGCAGCTCACGCAGTTCCTTGTCAAACTCTAAATTTCCCTTGCCTTGCTTGACTTCCCTCTTTTCTACAGCACTTAACACTTTGTAAAATACCATGCAACGTGTGAATTTAACACACTGATGGTTTCGGTCTTTCTCAATATCACCACCTTCAGAATCTGACATTGCTTGAAAGCTGGCAGGCATCAATGAATGTTTGTTGAACTAATTGATCTTTTGGAAGTAGCATAAATAGGAACATCATTTCCATTCCTGTAAGGAGATGGAATTTACCTTTGCAGGCACAATATATGTGAGTTTAACAAAATTAGATGTATTGCAAATCTGTCTAGTCAGCTATGAGGTCTTCAGTGGCTAGAACCATGAGAAATTTTTCTATGAAATTCCACATAGTAGCTGGCACAGTTCTCAATATAGTGTGAAATTTAAGGTACCATTTCCCAAGTCTCAAACAGTAAATGACATCTTTGTGCTTCTGATGCATACAAGTATTTTTTATTTAATATATATTTTTGATTCAAAAAGTATTATCTAATAAATGCAATGATAAAATAAACTATTGTGAAAACCGTACTATGGGATATCTTAAATATCACAGTAGGCGTAATGGTCCAGCTAATAATTTGTATTATTCTAAGAACTTTTCCTATTTTGTTTCATTTGATCATCATGTCAGACCTTCAAAAAATACCATCTGTACCTCCATGATACCTTTAGTAAGAGAATTGAGATATATATAACTAATTCTACTAACATACAAGGAACCATTTCTTATACTTTATTGACATAATTGCATTTAGTTCATATAGCTGAAGTCCTCCATGTTTGGTAATATTAAAATTCATTTTTCTCAGAACCCTGAGACATAAAGAACTTGTGTAATTTGCAAATGATTGCAGATTTTTAAAATAGCATACAAGGGATTAGAATTCATGGAGGGTTATTTTGGAGTATTAAAAAATCTATATTGCTCATTGTGTTAGTAGGGATGATTCTGAATGAAAGTAACAGACTATTCCTACATAAACTGTTTCAAGCCAAGAAGCAATTCCTATTCATTAACAAAAAATGAGTAGAGTTGAAAAAGAGTGGGTTTCAGTGGTACAGGTATTGGAGGGGTCTACAAAGAGTTCCAATGAGATATCAATAGCTATCTATTAGAGCAGCTGAATTGGCCATTACAAATGAGAGCAAATGTCCACAAAAAGACTTGTTTGTAGAAGTTTTATTTGTAATAGCCCAAATCTTGGAGCCAACCTGTCCACCAACAGGTGAATGGATAAAGAAACCATGGCGTATCCATACCATGGAATGCTACTCAGCAGCTTTTGATACATACAACAGACTGTATGGATCTTGAGGGCATTATACTGAATGGAAAAGGCCAACCCCAAAAGGCTACACATTGCATGATTCTTTTTTATGTATTAGTCTTAAAATGAAATGATTAGAGAGATGGAGAACAGTTGAATTGTTACCTGAGCTTAGAGATGGTGCTGGCATGGCGGTGAGTGTGACTACAAAGGGGTAGCATGAGAAAGATCTTTGTGGTGATGAAACAGTTCTATAATTTGATTGCTGATTACACATATCTACATATATGATAAAATGACACAGAACTACATACACATTGTTCCAATATCAATTTCCGGATTTTGATGCTGTGCAATAGTTATGTAAGCTGTAAACTTTCTTGGGGCAAACTAGGTGAAGGGTGTATTATTTTTGCAACTTCTTGTGCATCTATAATAATTTCAAAATAAAAAGTGAACACAGACAAGTATATTTCAACAGACCTAGTACTTCTGGATCAAATCAATAAAGTGAAATGAAAGCATTTAAAGAACAGGAAGTCAGAAACACTGCATGCATGCTTTATACTTTATTGTCAACACAGTAAGGGAGGAAAGACTGAAACCCAAGGAGGGAAAATGACAGTTTGCACCATGAAAACAATATTACCAAGAGTATAGAATCATTGCTACCCAGTTGCCATTGCCAAAGAGCAGCTGCTCCCAGCATATGCCAGGGTGATGCTAAAATACTGGAGGAAAGGTGCTGATGCCACAGTTGGATTGAATTGCCAGCTGATGTGATTCTTTGTCATAAAACTGGATGTCATAAAACTTTTGAAAACATAAAACCATGTTTTCAAAAGGGTTTCACTCAAGCAGTTGGTAATGTTGACATTCATGACCCCATTTATTCTGATCTTCCTTTACCTGAGGATGGCAGTCTCAGAGTTATTCTGCTTATGTTTACAGGAGCCTCAAAAATGTAATTTTGCTTTTCTGATGCCTCTGTTTTTGGCTTTTCTTGTTTCTTCCATCTGCCCTTTCTTGTAGGAGAGAAGACTGGGTAGTTCCAGGGTTGAGCATCAAGTTACTTAGTTCTTGTGTTAGGTTATTCAAGGAAGAATGGGAGGTTACTCTCTTCCTGGTTGAGATCCCAGAAGTGTTCCCCGTACACCGCTGGCAGTAGTGGCATTCACATTTGAATCTTTTCTGATCTGTATCACGTGAGAAGGAGGCTTTTGCTTTTCTGTCAACCTGGTAAGGTGCCACAGGCTTGATATATTTCTGTGTCATGCTTTTTACTAACTTTTTTTTCTTCTGAGGTAACCTTGAACTTTCCTACTGCTGATCTTCCATCCTCTCAAAGAAAAAAAAGCATGTATTAGAAACACAAAGGTTACATTTAAAACATGTTATGTTGCATATCATTCCTGCAATGCCTATAAACACACCTACACACATTTCAGGAAGAGTCCCTGATAATTTCAGCAACTGAAATCTAATTAATTTATTTAGTAATTTCTTTCAGTAAGCATCAACATAGGCAAATAATGTAGTCTGAAAATGGGAAGTATTGGCTTTAACCCTATTTTATCCCTACTGGATTACACTTTCCACAAGAAACCTCAGGAGCACACATCTTCAAGTGGAGAGTACATATCACAATTTCTAAAGGTACAAATACTGATATCTTTTGCAGCTCTGCTCTTCAAAAAATCTACTCTTTGGCTTAAAAAAAACCTCATACTCCCTCCATTAGTTTCATGTAATGTAATATGAGACAGTCCTATCTCAATGGGTACCTTGAGATTCTTAGGCCCCACAGATAAATTTATTCCTGATCCTAGGAGGTAAGCTATTAGGGACAATGATACATTTACATTGCCATTTATTTGGACTGAAAAATGAAAGCAATAAAAGCAAGCCCCAGCTAATTCAGCTCCTCATGATTCCTCTCTCCCTCAGCTACAGTTACTCACTCTAGAGGGTTAAATATTCGATATTCCTTGGAACAAATATGTACTTAAATTGCTCATTACCTAGGGTTTCCTCCATCAACCTACATCTTTTCTTAAGACAAGCAAAAGACTTGAAAAAAGGAGAGTGAACCAAAACAGAAAGTCATTGGCCACAGATTCCATTTGGTGAGTGATTTCCCACATTTTACTCTTCCAGCCTTTTGCAAGATTTTCCTCTAATTCAATCTTACACACACTTACTGAGTGCCTGTCTCATGACCTCCCCTGTGCCAGTGATACAGAGATCGGTGACACATAATACCAACCATTTATTTAGTGTAGCCTGTGGGCCAGGTACTGAGAATTAGGAGTTTTGATTGCAAAATTTTTTTCTTTTTCTTTTTGAGAAAGAGTTTCACTCTTGTTGCCCAGGCTGGAGTGCAATGACACGATCTTGACTCACCACAACACCCACCTCCTGGGTTCAAGTGATTCTCCTGCCTTAGCCTCCTGAGTAGCTGGGATTACAGGCATGCACCACCACACCTGGCTAATTTTGTATTTTTAGTAGAAATGGGGTTTCTCCATTTCTACTGGTCAGGCTGGTCTTGAACTCCCGATCTCAGGTGATCCACCCGCCTCAGCCTCCCAAAGTTCTGGGATTACAAGAGTGAACCACCATGCTCAGCTGAGAGTTAGGAGTTTTAGATCCATTAGCTTACTAATCCTCCCTGAAACTTACAAAGTAGGTAAGGTTATTGTTATTTTGCAGATGACAAAACTGAAGCTTAAAATGGCAGAGTGACTTAACTGTCAGGGCCATGACTGGAATTCATACTTGTTCTATATTACATCAAAGCCAATGTCAATAATAATTGCAAATGCAAGAGTGAAGGGGGCTGAGAATGGAAAGGTAGTCAGGATCAGGTCATGGAAAGCATTAAATGTTGTGATAAGGGTAGCAACTAAGGGGCAGACCATATGACTGCCTGGAGCAATCTCCATCCAGCATGAAGCTGCAATATCTCTGGGGATAGAATTGGACATGAGTTAAACTGATCCAGACAATATATGGGTTATATATTTATAATTGCTAGGCATGGGCACATGCATTGGGAGCGGGTGGTTTGTGTGCAGGATCCTATTGAAGTGGGTGATGTGTGGAAGAAAAGCTGAGAACACTTTCATAGAGGAAGAAGTGGCTCTTGGCAAGACTCTCTAACTCTCTGAACCTGTTTTTTTCTCTGTAACTAAAGAATAATGGCTTCTGGTCTTAACATGGTGGTATAGAAGCAAGCTGGCTTCACTTCCCCCAGCCTCAGCAAAAAGAGGAGGAGGTAAAGTGTAGAAATTTTGTGGTTTTTGCCTTCATTTGTGTCTATTCTTTTATTTGTGATATAAGTTGTATTGTTTAAATAACTTGTTATATCTATAGAATTTTGTGTGAGCCTCATGACAACAATGGTACAAAAACCTGTAATAAATTCACTAAAAATTAAAAGCAACAAATTAAAACATACTACCAGAGAAGTCACTTAACCACAAAGGCAGACAGTAAGAAAGGAAGAGAAGGAGTCTCAAAACAACCAGAAAATAGGCAACAAAATACCAGTAGTAAGTCCTTACTGAACAATAATAACACTGAATATAAATGGTCTTAATTCTCCAATTAAAAGGCACAGAGTGGCTGAATGGATAAACAAATAACACCCAACTATATGTTGGCTTCAGGAGACTTATTTCACCTATAAAAACACACATAGCCTGAAAGTGAAGGGGTGGAAAAAGATATTCCATGCAACTGGAAGCCAAAAAAGTGCAGGAGAAGCTATACTTTTATCAGATAAAATAGAGCACAAATGTAAGATTTTAAAAAGAGACAAAAAAGGTCACTGTCTAATGATAAAGGGGTCAACTTAGCAAAAGGATATTACAAGTATCTATGCACCCAACACTGAAGCTCCCATGTATATAAAGCACACATAATAAATCTAAAGGGAGAGGTAGACTGCAATGCAATATTAGTAGGAGACTTTAACATTCCACTGTCAGTAATGGACAGGATGATCCAGATGGAAAATCAACAACAACAAACAAATCAGAGTTAAACTACACACTAGATCTAATAGGCCTGACATTTATAGAACATTTCATCCAATTACTGCAGAAGACACATTCTTTTCATCAGCACATTAAGTATTCTCCAGAATACATCATATCTTAGGCCACAAAACAAGTCTAAATGAATTTTAAAAAATAGAAATTATGTCAAGGATCTTTTCTGACCACAGTGGAATAAAACTAGAAATCAATAACAAGAGGAACCTTGTAAAATACACAAACACATAGAAATTAAACAACATGCTCCTAAGCAACCAATGGGTCAATGAAGAAATTAAGAAAATTAAAAAATTTCTTGAATCGAATATCAAAATCTATGGGATATGGCAAAAGCAGTACTAAGAGGGAAGTTTATACCATAGGAAGTTCCTATCAAAAAAGTAGAAAGACTTCAAATAAACAAACTAATGTTGCATCTCAAGGAACTAGAAAAGAAAGAATGAACCAAACCTCAAATTAGTAGAAGGAAATAAACAGTACAGATCAGAGCATACATAAATGTAATTGAAACTTAAAAATGGAAAGATATTCCATGCTCATGAATTGAAAGAATTAATATTGTTGAAATGACCACATTACTCAAAGTAATTGACAATACATCAATATATCAATGACATTATTCACACAAATCAATAGATAAGAATGACATTTGCACCCCCATGTTTATTGCGGCATTATTCACAATAGCAAAACCATGGAATAAACCCAAGTTTTCATCAGCAGATGAATGGATAAAGAAAATGTGGTACGTATATGCAATGGAATACCATTTCAGTATAAAAAAGAATGAAATTCTGTCATTTGTAGCAACATGGTTGGAACTGGAGGCCATTATGTTAAGTGAAATAAGCAAAGCACAGAAAGACAATATTGGAGGTTCTCAAATGTGAAAGCTAAAAAAGTGGGTGGCGTGAAGGTAGAGAGGAGAATGGTGATTATGAGAGGCCAGGAAGTTTAGAAGGAGAGAAGGATGAAGGAAAAAAAAGAAAATAAATTTATTCATTACCCACTGAATTGTACAGGTAAAAATGATAAAGATGATAAATTTTATATGTATATTTTACTTCAATTAAAAAAGAATAATCCACGATTTCTTGTTATATTGTATATGAGTGATTAGCACATGGCCTGTCCATTATAGGCTTTTTGGAAATAGCCACATCTTACCTTCTAAAATTGATGCCAAGAAATAACTGACTGAATGTAAAAAGATTTGTGATTGAAGATGTTTACACTAGACTTTTTTTGTAATAGCGGACAATGCCTGGCTCTAGAGGCTGTGAACATTCCGTCACATGTTTCAAGTGAAAATATTGACATTGCCGGGAACAACTGTGGAAGGCCACGTCGAAAGATCAGTTACTGGGGTGGGGGTAGCAGGCAGATTTGGATGCTGGGCCAGTTTCCTGTTACTTGCAAATTATAAGCAGAAACATACATTTTACTAGAAGGAATATGAAGAGGGTGGATTTAAAATTTTCTGAATGGATCAAGATTTAATTCTGGCTCAGAAAAGGATACTTAAAAGTAGAATCTATTTATTATATTTGATATTTCTGTTTGCTTGAATGCATGTTTGTAAAATATTTTATTTTGATTTTTGAACAGTATGGAAGTGCCTCAAAAAACTTAAAAAAAAATAGAACTATCATATGATACAGCAGTTCCACTATTGTGCATATACTGAAAAGAAAGGCCCTCAATTAATGTTTATATCTGCAATGAATGAAGTGCTTGGCATGGAGAGGGTGCTGAGTGAATTACAGCCTTCACTATTGCTGCTGTCCTGGTTTATTGAAATTAAGAGGAGAGGAGACAGTCAATGAGAGAACAGTACAAGTTGCCGAGTCAGTGAGGAAGGAAATTGCTTGGATGTGATCACCAACATCCACCTAGTTGCCCAGACCAGCACCCTAGCAGTCATTCTTGATTGAGCAAGTGCCACCCTTATTAGTCAGATGGTCCACACCCAGCGTGGAGAGGAGCCCTGAGGCAGAAAGTGGAAGCTGGATTCCTTTGTAGCTTCCTTTATGTCACCTCATCAATCCTCAAGTTTACTTTATAAGTGCTTCAAATTCCCAGTCACCCTATGTTCAGTTGTCAGTATTAATAGCAGATAATATTACCCCACTAAATATGAATACAATTCCAGTGCAATCTGATCATTCCCTTCTATTAAATGACTATCAAGAGTAATGACAATGATTATTATTTCCAATCACTATGTGTTGAACACATCAACACTGTAATATAAACTATTGACCGTAATGTATAGAGGGGGATAATAGAGCTCAGCAAGAAATAGTGGCAAGACTAAAGTTAAAGAGCCAGTTTGTTGGAGATCATTGTGGTGGCATATGTACACAATGGAATAGTATTCAGCCTTTAAAAAGAACGAAAGAAAGAAATCCTGTTACATGCAACAACATGGATTAACCTGGTGGGCATTATGTGAAGTTAAATAAGCTAGGAACAGAAAGAAAAATATTGCATGATCTCACTTATATGGGAATCTAGAATGCTGAACCTAGAAACAAAGAGTAGAATGGGGTTACCAGGGCTGGGAGGTGAGTGGGGAGATACTGGTTGAATAATACAAAATTTCAGAGAGGAGGAATAAATTCAAGAGATCTATTGTAGGCTGCTGTATGGAGTAGCTGTTCTTTTATTCCTTTACTTTCTTAATAAACTTGCTTTCACTTTGCACTGCAGGCTCATCCTGAATTCTTTCTTGCACGAGATCCAAGAACCCTCTCTTACCCCTGTCTTGTAACATATTTCTGGCAACCACAGAAGGGACTATAGTGCAGAAACCTTGACCCAGTGGCTACCCTTGGGTAAGTGTTGGGGTCCTGTAACACTGGTGAATCCTGAAGGGACAATACTGAAGAAACCCCCCAATCCAAAGGAAATAGACTGCAGCACTGATTGGATGACTTTGAGTAACTGGTGGGGTACTCGGGTAAAGAATGGGATTGGGTTAGAGGCCTAACTTAGGCGAGTTTGAGTCTCTCCTAAGACAGAGTGGGTTAGAGGCTCCTCTTAATAAAAGGCAAGGATGCTTGACTGACCTTGGGTTAGAGGCCCAATTTAGGAGGTTTAGAGTCCCTCCTAAGATTCAGGAGGCTAGAGGCCCCTCTCGGTAAAGTCCCTCTCAACTAAGAAGAGTTTCGGCACTATGAGATGTTAACCACTATTCTCTTTGGATTAATCTGCCTTGCACTCTTTGCTGATGGCTATGAATGATAAGATTAGGCATGTACAGGATCATGGGGCATGGGGAGCTTTTTCCTCCCTAAGAAAGGAAACTTGAGAGCTGATAGGACTGCTGGAAAAGATTCCTGCTCTGCTGACAGCAGCCACCTGAACTTTTCAGTGTCACTGCAATGGGAGGGTCTTTCCCTAGCTTCCCTGATCATTTTGCCTTACCCACCCTGTCACAGGCAATGCTTTTCTTTCTCTCCTTTCTCTTTTTTATCTTTTCTATTACTCAGGATAACAATCTTGCCAGAAACTACCTGTTGAAACTCCTGGTCGGAGGTTGGATTAACAATGACAGGGCCCAACCAGGGGCAAGTTTAAGGCTTGTGAGTTTAATTGGGGGTGCTAAGCAGAGTAGCTAATGTCTGTGTTTTGTCCCACATATTTTGCTCTGGCCAGAACAAAAAAAGACAATTTTCCCTTGTGTTGTGGCTTGGCGCTTAGGGCTGTAGTGCAGCCAGCCGGGTCACTAGGCCTGCTCAGGGAAAGAGAACCCAGAAGCCTGGCATGCCAGCAAAGGATAAGAAGTTCTTATCAGTCAGATTTCTGGTCTCTCTCTCTCTCTCTCTCTCTGTGTGTGTGTGTGTGTGTGTGTGTGTGTGTGCGCGCGTGCGCGCGCGTGTGTGTGTGTGTGTGTGTGTAAACTGGATGTTTCCCTCTGGTCAGTTATGCCCTTGGGAGCTTGAACTTGTAACCACATGGGATGCTTTCTCTTTTCACAATGGAGGCCTGGGTTCAGGGTTCAGTTCCCAGCTTAGAGGATGATCCTTTATCTTCTATCTGTCTATGTATTTATATGTATTATGTATGTGATTTTTATATATGAAAGAGCTTTAATTAGTTAGCTTGAAAATAACAAGAAGTTAAATATTTTATCAGAAAAGTAAAAAGTATAAAGCATTTTAGTTACATTTCAAGAATTGTGGTACACTTGTTATTAAATTCTAGTCTCAGTTGTTTTTTAGTTTGTTTCTGCAATTTAGGCTAACCCTGTTTATTCCTGTAAACCAACCAGTGATCTCTGACTGCTGCTCAGAAGAAACAAGAGGGATGGGTAATGTAAAAATCTAGATCAGTATTCTAATTCTGGGCACATTACAATCAGCTAACAATCACATCAGCTAACAATCCCATATCAGCTTAGTTCCAACAGTTGCCCAGTTCATGAAAAACCGTCTAATTTAGCTTAATTGGAATAATTTTACTTATTTTGCTTTACTCTCGTGGAATATATTGCTGTTATACTCTTTGTGTAGGAATACAGGGCAAGCTTACTGAATGTTTTCTTAAATGAAACACTTATTAATCTTCCAGGTATCACCTCTTGTCAAAACTCAAGAGTAAATGGCCCTCACCATACTGATGCTTTCTAACTGAGTTCCTCTTTACCCTGAACAAAAGAGACCCTAGTATCTAGGCAGGAATATCATTGCTCCTATTCAATCTGAAGAAGTTACAGAAGATGCATCTTCATCCCTCTGCAACTCTCAGGATTAAGGGTTCTCTTATAAGAGGGAGGGGGGAAATGTCAGAGGCGTGTGAACCAGAGCAACCCCATCTTAAATAGGAGCTGGGTAAAATGAGGCTGAAATCTACTGGGCTGCATTCCCAGACAGTTAAGGCATTCTAAGTCACAGGATGAGATAGGAGGTTGGCGCAAAATACAGGCCATAAAGACCCTGCTGATAAAACAGGTTGCAGTAAAGAAGCCGGCGAAAACCCACCAAAACCAAAATGGCAACGAGAGTGACCTCTGGTTGTCCTCACTGCTACACTCCCACCAGTGCCCTGACAGTTTGCAAATGCCGTGGCAAAGTCAGGAAGTTACCCTATGTGATCTAAACAGGGGAGGCATGAATAAGCCATCCCTTGTTTAGCACATCATCAAGAGATAACCATAAAAATGGGCAACCAGGAGCCCTTGGGGCTGCTCTGTCTGTGGCGTAGCTGTTCTTTTATTCTTTTACTTTCTTAATAAACTGGCTTTCATTTTGAAGAAAAAGAGATCTATTGTACATCATGTTGACTATAATAATGACAACGTATTGTATTCTTGAAAATTGCTAGATTTTGTGTTCTCCCCACATACAAAAAATGCTAAGTATGTGAAGTAACGCCTATGTTAATTAGCTTGATTGAGCCATTCCACAATGAATACATATCTCAAAACATCACGTAAGCCAGGCATGGTGGCGTTCATCTGTAATCCTAGCTATTCAGAAGGCTGAGGTGGGAGAACTGCTTGAGCCCAAGAGTTTGAGACCAGCCTGGGCAGCATAGTGATATTCCATCTCATAAAGGAAATCATGTTGTACTTGATAAATATATACAACTGTTCTGTGTGCATTAAAATATATAAATAATTTTTAAAAATAACAAAACAAGAAGTTCTGATGATACCAATACTGGAGATTTAAGTTTAAATAATTTCTTGGGTGGAGTGATAGTGGCAGAATGATGTGAGGAGAATGATACCAAGGAAAATTATTTACAATTTATAAGCAACAGGTGGCATCAAACACCACTGCAGAAGTAGTAACACATCTAATAGTATGGACTATTTAAGCACTTCATATATCTTCTCTGACCTACTGTAATTCAACCCATAAGGAATCAATTAAGGGTTTCTTAATTCTTTTGTGCATTGATTTTTCTGCCCCTGAATAGAATAGCTATGCTTCAAAGACAGGGATTGTGTTGTCTTCTGGTTCTGGCTTTGCTCCATCAAATATCTAGCAGAATAGGTACAAAAGCATTTGAGCTTGTCGAAGAGAAGGGATAAAAGAAGATTGATTGGCTGACTCAATGTGGCTTCTAGAACGATGCAGCAGATCCCTTCAGAAGTGCCGGATGGTAGAGAAAACACCCATACAATCCAGAGCCTCAGTCTCAGCTCCCCCACAATTCTATCTTGAGATCTCTCTGAAGTGTAAGCATATTTATACACTCACACCTCTTGTGTTGAGGATTATGATATAAGGAATATAAATGTTGGTGCTTGCAAGTATAACCCCGACTCATGAAACTGTCTCTTAGCCCTTAGCATCCATTCCTTAGAGGCAGTGGGGAAAGCCATCAGGAATGCAAGCTCTGGAGCCACAGCCTGGGTTTATATCCCAGATCACACATTCACAAACTGTCTTTGAGCAAGTTGTGTGACCACTCCGGGCCCCGGAATCTCATTTGTCAACTGGGGATAATGATTGAACCTACCTTTTAGAATTATTGGAGATTATTAAATGAGGTAAAGCATGTGAAATACTCTGTGCAGTGCCTGGCACGCAGGACAAAATTGCTACACTTCAGCTTAGGGCAACATATCATGATCAATAACATCTCCCCACAGCATACATGCAGCCTGAGTCCTCTGCTCAAATTTAGGCCTATGAGTTAGGAGTAGATATATTATTAACCTTCCCCATCTCTCCATGAGACAAGGTAAAAACCATTCAGAGTCACTTTAATTCCCAAA
This sequence comes from Cebus imitator, assembly GCF_001604975.1. Lineage (NCBI taxonomy): Eukaryota > Metazoa > Chordata > Mammalia > Primates > Cebidae > Cebus > Cebus imitator. Next base: position 333,012 of record NW_016108074.1, on the reverse strand, counting down.
CTGTCTGTTAAGCTCCCAACAGAGGAACTGAGTTCACATGAACTTACCTGTTCAGAAGTCTTTTCTGGGTACACAAGAAGTTATTTTTTTTGCTGCCACAGACTCCTGGATACATGTCATCACAAACAGATTTTCCCAGAGTAGTAATTATTTTCTAATGGGGAGTCTGTCGTTGTGACTGGCTGGTACTTTCCAGAGTGCTCTATGAGGAAAACAGATTTAATCCTTTACATGTCCTAAAAAGCAGGACCCACATCTTAAACTTCATATTATTTTGAAACGGCACAGTGATGCTCTGAGCACCATGCTAGAGTCATAACAGTGCTGTTTATAGTCATCGCATAGTAGGCATTGAACAGAGAAAGAAACATGGAATATTTAATCAAAGGACACCAGCACTAATGCGAAGGTGGACGGTTCATATGCCTCCAATGCTGTTTCTTCTTCAGTATCCCAACTTCTGACCTGACTGTTAACTCAGTTTACATTTGGAATTCCCCCTTGAGTTACTGTGTACTTTTACAGCTCTCTTTTCCTATGCCTCTTTAGTGTTTGCTTGGGATTTCTCAGTCAATCTGATTCAGGAATTGCCCATAACTTCTCAGGTCTAAGGCTCCTCTTCCTTATTTTGCAGTATAATTATGATTCAAAGTTAAATCTCTATTCTGGCATGTTCTGAGACTTATCCCTGGAGCCAAAGGCTAGAACCTCTTCTCAGGCCACCATCTGGATTCACATCCAGGTGGCATGGGAACAGGACATTTCTGAAACCATTGCTAGAATGGTTATGTTATGTTGCACTTTTGTATTTTTAGCACCACTGATGATCATCAGGAGCATGACCCAATTGATACACTGTAAGGTAAGACCTTTAGAGAATACTGTAACATCTGATCTGACTTTGTCTCTCTCTATATGTATGTGTATGTATGTGTGTATATGTGTTTATATATACATATACATATATGCACATACATATATGTATACACACATATGTATACACATATGTGTATATGTATATACACACACACATATACACGCACATATATATGTATATATACACATATATGTGTATATATATACATATATATGCCATTACATGTATGTGTGTATCTATATGTGTGTATATATATACACACATACATACACTATATATGTATATATATACACATATACATATACACATATATGTACATATACACATATATATGTGTGTATGTATATGTGTGTATATATACATATATACATACATATATGTGTATATACATATATGTGTATATACACATATATGTATATATGTATATATGTGTGTATATGTATATGTGTATATATGTATATGTATATATATGTATGTATATGTATGTGTGTATGTATATATATACACACACATACACGCACACACACACACACACACGTAATGGCAGGGGGAGAGGTTCAAGGAAACAGACTGTGAAGGAGTGACCAAAGAGGCAGGAAGAAAGTAAGCAGAGTGGCTTTTCTGTAGAAGTGGAAAAGGTTACCTGGACTTTACAAGTCCCTTAATTACCGGATTCACGTTCTTGAACCTGCTGAGATAAGCCTAAATTGTTTATATGCCTCCCATCTACAAAGTAAAAATAACAGACTTAGGAATGTTGCAGTCTTCCAACAAGCATTTATTGCAGTCCCACTCTGCTATATCAATTCATTGCATACAGGAAAGCTCCAAAGAAGTACTACAGCAGCTCCAACCTGCACTGTCTAGGATGCACTATGAAAGGGAAAATGTGTTTTTTATACGCTATGGTAAGTTTCTGAACAAAGTGTGGGGATAAAAGACACATAAACCCTCTGGATTAATAGAAAATTGAGCTGAGAGATTTGCTGTATTCAGTCATGTATAGTATATTATTTCCAGTACACAAACTGATTTTCGTTAGTTGTATAACAATAGCTACACTGTACTGAATGAATAGCATGAGTCATCATCACTCATACATAAATGTGTCAGAGCATCTGTGAGCACCAGGCTCCAGGATCTGTGCTTTGGTGGGCTTTTCTCACACATCCATGTTTTCTGCAGGATAACAGACCTCAAAGAGCTCACAGTTGGTGGGGACAGGGAGCCATACTGACGATAATGACAAAACAAGGGATGAAAACCATGGTGGGCATGAGACAGGGGAGGCTCGGAACACAGAAGCTGTTTCTGACCCCTTAGCCCAAGTGGTCAGGAACAGCTTCTCTCAGGACATGCTATGACATATAATATTATCATCCCCCATGTGCAGATGAGGTAACTGAGGATCAGAGAGGCTAAGGAACTCAAGTGGTGGAACACATTTTCAACCTAAGTCTCTTGAAATGCAAAGTCCTTTGCATTGTGAATGTTACTAATCTTCCCACCATGATATGGTCATCTGTTTTTTTTATTTTTTGAGACAGAGTTTCGCTCTTGTTACCCAGCTGGAGTGCAATGGCG
>NW_016108074.1:307779-330471 GCF_001604975.1 Cebus imitator | reverse complement strand
CAATTCTCCTGCCTCAGCCTCCTGAGTAGCTGGGATTACAGGCATGTGCCACCATGCCCAGCTAATTTTTTGTATTTTTAGTAGAGACGGGGTTTCATCATGTTGACCAGGATGGTCTCGATTTCCTGACCTCGTGATCCACCCGCCCACCCATACTTCCTCCTTATCTTGATTCACTCCTCTACATTCTTCGAATCTGCTAAATATAATAAAGACAACTTTTAGTTACATGAGGCGTTTCTTCTTTTATAGGCTGGATTATTACTAAAACTTTAAGCTTTAACTCATTCTCCATCCACAGAGTCGGTTAATGAAAAATGAATGGATCACTGCTGCCAAAGTATTAACCAGCCTGCGACGCTGAGTATCAAACACAAATTAAAAATGCTATCCATATGCAGTGATCAATTGGAAACCCACTGCTCCCCTCCAAAGCTATTGACAACATCCTACAATAGTGGATTTTATCGAAGGCCAGGAGTTCTCATGCAGGAGGTGACACCTCTTGGATTTTCCATATTTACGCACACCAGTTATTGGGCATTGTTAATAAATACTGCTCATTGCCATATGGAAATTCTTTCTTATTTTTCTTGGAGCAATAGAGCCAAGCAAAGCCATGAACACTTGATGGTTTGACATATCAGTCATATGACCAAATTTCCAATAACAGTACAACTCTGATGCCCAATATCTACTCCCCACAGGCAAACTGGTTATCCAAGGAATCATCCACTCACTAAATATTCCTGACAAACTTGTTTAAAGAAGTATAAGCTAATGCAGGAGACCAAAAACATTAAAAATATGTCTAATGATGCCTCATATATTGCAGAATGAGATTCTCTGCTTACTTCAGTATGAAAAATGTGTTTCCATATTAACCTTCCATTGCTGCCATAACAATTTTTCACAAACTCCATGGCTTTAAATGACAGAAATTTACTATCTCACAGTTTCTGTATGTCAGAAGTCTGGGTGGGGTTGATTGGGTCCTCTGCTAAGGGTCTTAAAAGGCCAAAGTCAGGTTGTCCCCAGAGCTGCATTCCTTAATGGAGGCTCTGAGGAAGAACCTGTGTTTTTAGATTGTTTGCAGAATTCAGTTTCTTGCAGCCTTAAGAGTGAGGTCCCCAGGTCCCCATTCCCTTGCTGCCTCTCAGCTGAGGGTGGGTTTTTGCTCATAGAGGCTGCCTGAATTCCTTTTCATGTTCTCTCTATGATCTTCTCCAGCAACAACAGCTTGATCCTCTCTCCCTCTCATGCAGAATCTCTCTCTGACTTCTGCTTCTGCTTTTTTTTTTTTTTTTTTGGACGGAATTTTGCTCTTGTTGCCCAGGCTGGAGTGCCCTGGTGCAATCTTGGCTCACCGCAACCTCCGCGTCCGAGGTTCAAGCCATTCTCCTGCCTCAGCCTCCCGAATAGCTAGGACTTCAGGTGCGCGCCACCACGCCCAGCTAATTTTTGTATTTTTAGTAGAGACGGGGTTTCACCATGTTGACCAGGATGGTCTCGATTTCCTGACCTCATGATCCACCCGCCTCGGCCTCCTAAAGTGCTGGGATTACAGGCGTGAGCCACCGCGCCCGGCCCCTCCTCTGCTTTTAAGAGCTCATATGATTACAATGGACCCACTCACATAATCCAGGATAACCTCCCTATCCTAAAGTCAACTGAATTATGGCAGAAAGTCCCTTCCCAGCAGTATACCTAGACATGTGCTTAATGGAATAGCCAGGGTATGGGAATCTGGGCAGAATCTGTAGAATTCTACCTATTCCACACATGAACACTTAAATTATTCTTATCTTCTGTAAGGTGGTGGCAAGTTGTCCAGCAAGAAGCCAAGGAAAGAACGATCTCTGACACTGATTCAAGCCCAATTAGCTCTTCAGTGCCATATAAATTCTAAAGATTCCGTTTCTCCGACCAGAAAAAGACAAAATATTCCATACACAGAGTCATAAAAGCTGTGACACTGGAGATAGGGCATCTGAGGAATACAATTGTTTAGTTAGGAAGTCCCACTTACGGTTAGCAATAAAGGTTACATTTGTGCATGGTGTTATAGAAACAGTAACTCATACCTGACCTGTGTTTAGGAGATGCTGTTTCTCTGTCTGGATCACCTCTGTGCCGTCTCAGTACCAAGTGGTGCCTCAAATCTTCTGGCCACAGGATGAAGAGCTGCCCCTAGAAAAGATAGGCATTAGATCACCCAGAGAAGAAGTCCTTCTGAGATCCTAGAGAACCTGCGTCCTCCAGCAGCTGTCCCTCAGGGAGTAGTGATTGAATGTGGCAAGTGATTCTTGAGAAAAGCAGGACTCTCTAGAAGAATGGAGCTTTCCTTACAGAGATGGGACAAATCAGATAAACAATGTCCTAAATTCTCACCTTATAGGTCTAGAGAGACTGAAGGAGGAAGGTCCAGCATGTAAACGGTGATTAGCTTCTTGGTGTGACAAGCTGGTTAGACTTTTTTTTCATTTTCATGTGAAATAAAGCACTATTCCCTGATTGAGACCCCAGAAACCAACACACTCCCCACCCCCCACCCCTCACAGGACAGTGTGGCAGCACTAGAAGGACCCTCCCCCAGGTTCTGGTTGTTTGCTGGGACACATGACTCCTGATGACAAAACAAAGTTTCCAAGGCCCCAGAGGTGATGTAACAGTGGAGTGACAGAGAAACAGGTCATAAACTCCAGCCTTCTGGTGGTGGGTGTGGGTGTGGTGGGGGGAAGGTCCAGCCAGGAGGAAATCATGAGTTGAGAGATTTAAAGGAGGTGGGCATTTTTGTGTGACTGGCTGGAGATTTTATTTCTTTTAGAGTATACATCAAAGAATAAATTTATGCTCAATTGTTTACATCTGTTTCTAATAGGAACATACATCTGTGTTAAAATACTCAATGCATCTTGTATGCATACTCAAGCAGATACATAAAAAGGGAATTCCTCTTTTGCCAAGGTAATTGAACAGCCATTTGAATTTTACAAAATGGAACATTATTTTATGCTAAATGATTACAGCAGACAAAAGCGATTCTTACAAATTATCATCATCCTCATTGTTTAGATTATGAAACCGAGACACAGAAGGCTTATGTATGCTACACAAAGTAACACACGTCGTAAGGGTTAGAGCCTAAAGTCAAACCCAGGCATTCTGGATCTTACCCACTACACTGCGCTGCCATTTGCTGATGACTCCCAGACTGACATCTTCAGCTTATTCTCTCTCCTTGGTGACAATACCTAGGTACCCCCTCACCTCCTAGACACTTCTTTCTGATGGTCCCATAGACACTTGACACTCTATGTGCACAAACCTGAATTCACTGATGATCTCCATAAATTTGCAGAAGCATACCTTCTCTGGTGTCAGCAATTCTGTGAAAGACATCTATCTACCTGTATGCACTATCTCAGACTCCTCTACTGTTCTCACCATCCCAACATATCCAATCAATCACAGGAACCTACTAATTAAACATTACTCCACCCTCCCCTCTTTTTTCACCTGTTGAACTTTTACTGGCCTTGGGTGAGTTTCCCTGGCTATGAGCTCTCAGAACCCACTGAATGAATGACCCTGTGATAGAGATCTCTTCTCAGGTTGTTGTCATTACTACCTTTATTGAACCACACGTGTGCATGCAAACATATGTACGTGTGTGCGTGCACACACTCTCACACACATTCTCCAACAGTTTGTGAGCTCCATGAGTGAAAAAGCCCTAAATTCCAAGAGACTAGCACAGTACCTAGCACCTGGTTTTGAATAAACTATATCACAGTTGAAGATCAGATGTTAACATGGGGACAGTGGGCAGATGTGAAAACAAACATCAATTTTCTAACCTTCCAGTGATGGTTATACCTAAACGAGAAAGCAAAGGGGAAGGATATGAAACTTTAACTGAATAAAATCTATGCATTGCACCACTGGACTAAGATATTATTCAGTTTCAGAATTAGCTCAGTGGAAACAGAGTCTGGTTGTTTCTAGGAAAAGACTCTTTGCTCTTAGTAGGAAACACATGGTTAAGAGTCAGCGCCATATTTTCCACTTCACATTACTGGTTTTGACAATGTATCCTGGAACTGTGCAGTGAAAAAGAACAGCAATGATTGTGATGTCATGGAAACCATGATTTAAAGTCTTAGAAACCCTATTCATGGATGTGTTGTTACATGAGATAGTATTTGCCATAATTATTTAAACTGTTTTCATCAAGATGTCCTATTCCGGCACAAGAAAGTGGCCTATCTGAGATTCTTACTGTGCCAGGGATACTTGTTTTCTTTTCACTCTGAGTTACCAATCAGCTGCCTGCTGGCTTCTTGGATGCCTTTAAGAACTTTAAAGAGGCCTCACCCATCCCACTGGCGCTTACAAAAGGTCCCACAAACCCATAGAAGAAATGGTGCCAGTTTCTCCGGACATATCTGTGAAATCTGTCTGTGAGGCCTTCACTCACAGTGTCATTTTAATTCCTCTTAGCACAGCACAGTTAAGAGTGGCAGGGTCTGCAGAAAAAAAGGAAATAAAAAAATGACATAAATCTTGCCCCTACACTCAATGCCCTTTTTCTGGATGAAGGATAGACTAGAAACCCAGGTGTCCTGGCATAGTTCTTCATGCTGATGTGTGGATTACCCAGGCACAGTGTGAATGACTTTTCCCAGGCCGTGGCTGGGCTGTTAGGGTCTCCATGTTTCCCGCCTTAAGGAGAGCAGGAGAAATGGAATTAGGTCTCAAGGCCTCACCCAGACAAGACTCATGGAGGCTATAACCAGGGCTGGCCTCCCACAAGTCATCCTGCAGAGAAAAGCTGTATCTTCCCTGATCAAGGAAGAGTGGAAGAGGGTGATACGGATCTAGAATTGATGCCATATTTCAGGCAGACAAGAGGAGATTCAAATTGCTTTTGACTAAAAAACGCTTATATAATGATAACAATCCCTAGAATATATTGGGCATTTAATAGATCACAATACTGTTGCTGCTACTGCTATTGTTACTGCTGCTGCCGCTGCTACTACTGCTACTACCAATAGCAGTTCTCATTTACTTACTCCTTCTTATGTGCCAGACACAGCATCAGAAGATGTGCCTTCACTTATCTTTTAACTGTTCCCACCGTTCCAGTTAATCAGGAAATGGAGGCCCACAGAATCACAGTAACTTGCCGAAGTTCACACAAGCCGTAAGTGCTAGAGCTCAGATTCTAACTCAGATCTGCTTCATTTCAAAGCCAGTTTTATTAACCCCTGTGCTCTAATGTCTTACCTCAAGGAATAGTAGTAAAATATGTTAGAAGGTTTCAGTGTTTGGTCCTGAGGTCCTGGACAATGACACCTTCTGAATTAAACAAGGGCATAAAAGATATTCTACATATGGGTAAAATATGATCATCTTCCTTATACCTACCCACAGTGGAAGATAATTAAAGAGAAAAAGTGACGGTGAATGATCCAGTTATCTGTTGCTACATTTTAAAAAATGCCCCACCACTTGGCGGCTTAAAGCAAAAAATGTGTCTGTGTCCTACACAGTTCTATGGGTTGGTGGGTATCAGCTCACCTGGGGTCTTTTGTGCAGTTGTAGTCAGTTATGAGTGGCAACTATGGTGTTCCAAAGGCTCTACTGTCCTGGACTTCCAAGTAGACTCACTTACATGACTGGCTTTTTATGCTGACTGTTGGCTTATTTGAGGTTTACAACTTCGTAGCCTCCACCTGGTCTCTCCCTATCTTTTGGGATTCTCTTAGCATGATGTTTGTGTTCTCAGAGGGAAAACCCCAAGAGTGAGAGTTTTAGGAGACATGGGTGGAATTAAGTCTTCTTATCACCTAGACTTGGAAGAAAAATGCATCACTTCTGCCATGTCCTATTGCTCCAACACAGTCCATATTCAAGGGGAAGAGAGTTAGACTCCATCTCATAGCATGACAATCAGCGAGTGCAGAGAAGAAAGGAAGTTCTTGATAGTGGCTGTCTTTAGAGAATACCTACCACAGTGAGGATGTGGTGAGCCAGCATTAGCTTCCTTGCAGGTAGGACTGTGCAGGCTGGGAATAAGCACCAATAGTATAAACACAAAAACCCTCAGATACAGTAACTTTCCTTCAGATTATTTATTCCAACCTGGGGCAGTGGGTTATGCCCCTAATCCCAGTACTTTGGGAGGCCTAGGCAGGTGTGTAACTGGGTGACGGGATGCAGGGGTTCAGCTCCCTCCCCAATCGGATGTGCTCAGGTTCTTGGCCTCACTTGCCCCAGGGATGGGGAAAGGGCCCTGGAGGTGCAGTGAGCTTACCATTCAAATAAATATCGGATCCAAAGAGTTTAGCAGAAAATGATTTATTAGGCAAAGAGTTTACAGAGAGTTATTTATTAGGCAGAGAGAGAGAGAGAGAGAGAAAAAGAGAGAGAGAGCGCTCCCAAGCTGCCGTGGGAGAGGATCCAGAAAAGGAGTCCATATATAGAGAGAGGGACAGACAGCTCCCACACTGTTGTGGGAGGGGATCCCAGAGAGGGAAATCCATATAGGTAAGGGAGCAGGAGGATTTTAACCCTGGAGTTACCCCTGCCCCATTCATGTTCTTGTCCAATGAGAGTAGTTCTTTCAGACTTCCTCTGGAGTGATCTTTGACTCTGATCCTGAATTGGTTGCTTGGGCCCACAACAGCCCCTCCTCCCACAGCGTTTGGCGGGCTTTCTGAACAAAAGAAGCTCACCTGGAATTTTACCTAGCCCGTGCGAAACTTAGACAAAGAACTTTATTCCTGGATCGGGGTGTGGATGGAGGTATGGTGCTGGGAAATTCCTGCCTTTGTAACACATGTAGTTTTCCTTAATACATCCTCCATCCCCACTCTGAACAGGAAAGTCCAACTGCTGTTGTGACAAGGGCATCGATGCTCTTTAATTACTTCCTACTGAATTGGGGCAGAGAAGGGGCCCTGCAGTTGAGGTTTCCTCCAAAGGGAGTCTTCCAGGGGTGCAGGTTGATCCAGACATCCACGATAGAACTTATCAGCCAAGGACATCCGAGATTCCATTTGCAGGATCATTTGTGGCCTTATGGATTTAATTCTAGAAGAAATGAATGTGACAAGAAGGTTAAAGATGAGAGGCCCGAAGGCCAGCAATAATAGAATGGTTATAAACGGACCTAGAAGAGGGTAAGGCCAGGACAGCCAGTTGTTAAACAAGCTTTAGGATCCTGTTTCTTGAAGGTGCTGTCTCCCCCTCTCTCCCTATATGGACACCTTCTCTGGATCCCCTCCCATGGAAACGTGGGAGCTCTCTCTCTTTCTCTCTCTGCCTAATAAATCACTCTCTGCAAACTCTTTGCCTAATAAATCATTTTCTGCTAAACTCTTTGGGTCTGATACTTATTTGAACGGTAAGCTCACCATGCTTCCTGGGCCCTTTCCCCATTCCTGGGGCAAGTGAGGTCAAGAACCTAAGCACATCTGATTGGGGAGGGAGCTGAGCCCCTGCGTCCTGTCACTTGGTTTACATCTTGATTGCTTGAGCCCAGGAATTTGAGACCAGCCTGGGCAACATGGTGAAAACCCATCTCTACAAAAAATATAAACATTAACTAGGAATGGTGGCCTGTGCCTGTAGTCCCAGCTACTCAGGAGGCTGAAGGGAGAGGATAATTTAAACCTGGGAGGTGGAGGTTGCAGTGAGCTGAGATTGTGCCACTGTACTCCAGCCTGAGTGACAGAGCAAGAACTTGTCTCAAAAAAATTTATCCCTAGGAAATAATAACACAGGCATACAAAGATTTTTGAACGTTATCACCCTAGTTTTCTTAATACATCTCGGAGGATGTATTAAGCAGAAAACTTCAAATGATCTAAATGCCATCAGAAGGAAGTTGCTTGAAAACATTGATACACATCCTTACACTGGAATCTATTGAAAACTCTAGGTGGGCCATGAGATCTTCAGGTCATATCCAGGAAATAGAACGTGGCCCGTGTAGAGAAGGGATTGAGACAATCAAGGCCACCAGGTTCTCTGTGTTGTCTTTGGCTCACAAAACCTTAGCCATGTTGTTCCCTCTTTCTTTAACATCCCCCGAAACACACACTCTGCCTTCCTTTGAGGATCTCCTGGTTATTTCAGCTTGCAGAGCACTTCCTCAGGCAAGCTTTCTTTGCCACCCCTCCATTAGGGTAGTTTTCCCTGCCAAATTCTCTTTTAGCCTACTCTCATTCTCCTAAAGTGTTAGATAGAGCACATCGGTTTGTTGTAATTACTTGCATAATTATCTGTTTCTGCACTCCTATTGAACTGGAAGCTCACCCTTTTGCTGTTTTATCCAGGGCTAGAGTAGTTTTTGAAGAGTCTGGGATTTCCACATTAGGAACATGTTATCCCCATAGAGTCTGCAGCAGTAGACTCTACTGCTTGGAGCATTACTCCATGGATATCCTCCCAAATAAAGTATTTCATATCTTTCAGCAAAATGTATCTTTTGAGTCTTGAGATACTTAGTGTTTTAAAAAAATTTCAGCTATGTGGGTTTCTGTGGCTATGATTATACGATTATTGTAGGTTTCCTGTTTACAGCTTAAAAGCAGTTAGAAAAGAATAAAACATTCCTGGGAGTTTTCAAAGAAAATGAGAATGAATCGAGAGACAAGCTAGCATAGCTTAAGGGTAGTCGTGGGGGTTTGCTGCTCACTGGAGGAAGCTCCTGCAAGGGCTCCCCTAAATAACAAATTCTCCACAACCCAGCCTCATCATGTAACATGTACAGAGCTGTTGTGTTCTCTTGTCCCAGCAGGGGTGCTTTTTGGTGGATATGTAATCACAGTCACATGATGGTATGTCCCACTCAGCTCAGTGACTCTGGTGTGGGCACGTGAGAGTAGGGAATAATGAAAATGGAGCCTAATGGAATTTGTAGCATTTGAGACTTCTCAAAGCTACTTACAGAGACAGAATCAAGTTTGGATTAGTGGAGCCATTGCTTATTAATGTCTTTCAATGCTTGTAAATTGTCAGTCACTCCCCTAAAGCTACTACTCAGAGAATGTACACTCCTTGAGGGTGGATTCCTCTGTCTCTTTTGATCACTGTTTATGCACCGCAGGTAGCACAGTGCCCAGCATACCATAGGCCATCACAGGTAACTCTGGATTGAATTAATGGGTCTCTTCTCCCAGGAGGCTGTGAGACCCTTTGAAGCAGCCTCATTTTCTGGGCTAAATACCAAGGTTCTTGGTCTCACGGCCAAGGAGATGGAGGTTGTGGACACACACACAGACAGGGTGAGTTTCAAGCAGGAGTTTAATAGGCAAAAGGAAAGAACAGCTCTCCATCACAGAGAGGAGTCCCAAGTGGGTTGCCAAATTGTAGTAAAAATGTGGTGTATACTATATCCAGCATTTCTCCCCATGTTATCCCTCCTCACCCTCCCCACCCTGTGCTGTCCCCCCTACCCCTCCATGACTGCTCCCAGTGTGTGATGCTCCTCTCCTTGAGTCCATGTGCTCTCATTGTTCAACACTCACCTATGAGTGAGAACATGCAGTGTTTGGTTTTCTGTTCTTGTGTCAGTTTGCTGAGAATGATGGTTTCCAGATTCATCCAAGTCCCTACAAAGGACACAAACTCATCATTTTTTATGGCTGCGTAGTATTCCATGGTGTATATGTACCACATTTTCTTTGTCCAGTCTATCATTGATGGGCATTTGGGTTGGTTCCAGGTCTTTGCTATTGTACACAGGGCTGCAATGAACATACGTGTGCATGTGTCCTTATAGTAGAACGATTTATAATCCTTTGGGTATATACCCAGTAAGGGGATTGCTGGGTCAAATGGAATTTCTATTTCTAGATCCTTCAGAAATTGCCACACTGTCTTCCACAATGTCAGTGTTTTTATAAATGAGCTAGCGAGGAGGGGAATTGTGAGGAAGGGCTGTCTTATAATCCTAGGGCCTGATGGTTTAGTTGGCAACAGGTGTGCTATCTGTACAGAGCAGAGTTTTTTTTTTTTTTTAAATCAGCTCTTATCCCATTCTCTGAGCACATAGGCCAACTGTTAGTTTGTGTTTCTTTGTCCTACTTATCTGGGAGGGAGAGTTTCTGTGTCTGTTCCCTTACCTCTTCTTGCAGCTGCAGGCATCCCCCGGGGTGTGTTTTTAGCATCCCTATTTTAGTGTGCTTAAAAGGAAAGGAATGTGTTTATTAAGGCCCACTGTTTTACTGGGGTCCATTGTATAAGTGTGAAGTTTGGTAATTACCTAGCAGACTTCCCCTACCTCCTTCTGTGTCCGAGCTGTTTTATCTGTGTTTTACCGTCTGCTCTTTCAGGCTGCTGTCGGTTAGAAGTGATTTCTTTGAACTGCAGAAGGTTAGAAAGGGAGCTATTTTTGAGCTGTTTTTTGTTAAAAGGAGTTTCCCACTAGGGACTCACTTTATCTTGTCTACCTAAATAATTTCTTTCTGCTTCCAATAACACCTTGAGAGCAAGAACTATATTTAATTGGTCTTTGCAGATCCAGCATCAGTTGGCTGGATGGTAAATGTCATGGAATTCTTGCTTATTGAATTAACTAACTTCACTTGGAAGTAAGACTGACAGAAACCTCCCTTCAATCTTCCCATTCCAATCTAGAGTTTGTATATTTATATTATCCTGCAAACACTTCTAGCCAGCTGTAAGATTCAAGGATGAAGATGAGAACCTGATTCACTTTTCCATGAACTCTACACGAAAACTGACATAATTCTTAGCAGAGTATGACTTACGATAGCATTTCCTAGAACCCTGCAATTCAAGAGTCACTTTTACAGTTGCTGCTTCCCCTGCACTTCAGCTGTACTATTTTATGATGATGCCATACTTAATTTTAGAACAATCTTGGCATAAGACAAAATGATACTATAAAATATTTTAAAATAAAGTGCCAAATAGGCATAAGTTATGGGACGTTTAATTATTTGTGCTATCTAAACCTGTCATGTATCTTCTGCCGGTACCCTCCAGACAAAGAACATGAGGAACACCTCTGTAACTGAACAAAATCTCAAGGAGGGAGAAAACATACACTGTGGAACACATTGGGCATCTCATTAATATGGTGCTAGAACGTACTTCTTAGAGGCTTTTCTATAGGACTTGGGCTTATGTTAGGTAATTTGCAGGAGGACTCAAAAAGTGAAGCTTTTCTCTAATTGAACACTGTCAGGAAGTGGGGGACAATTCTGTGATTAAGTATTGTTAATGTAAAAAAATCACAGGATTATAAATTTGGAAAAAGGAGACTATTTCTTATAAGCGGTTACAGCCTGCAAGGTGGCCTTCTCACAGGCTGGGAAGCATAGCATCTGGCAAAGATCAGAGAGAGGCACTTCAAAGGAGGAGGGGTTGGGGTAAGGTGCTTTATTCTGAACAAGTTGGCTAAATATACATATTCGTCAGGTTACAGGAGAAACTATGAATATTCATTAAGTTGGTCCTGATGCACGCTTACTGAACAAACATGTATAACATATGACACATGTTCACCTTGGGGTAGAGACTTAACATTTAAACATATTACAATTAAGCCCTATATGTCAAAAGTTCTTTTCAGGTTGCAAAGGTACTCAAGTGTGAAGCCTTTGTAAACTGACCAGAACCAGTCCATGATTGGTGGTCTTATTTGGAGAAAGTAACTGAAATCAGTCTCTTGTCCAATCAAAGTTGTTGTTATGGCCTGTGAAACAGAAGGTCACTTAGTGTCTGGTGATGAGCTACAATTGTTTTAGTATTGCTTATCACTAGACCAGTGTTCCTTTAGCTGCTAGAGAAAAATAAACAGCTTGTAGCAGTTAGAACAGAGTTTGTTACTCTTGTCTGGCATGGCCTTAGGTCTTGTTTATAGTTTGGTATCTTGTTGCCGCAAAGAGTCCATTCTGTCAATCTTATGATCTCTGTTTCAACATTAATGCTGGGAAGCTGCTGTGTCTTAACCATAAAAGGGAGAGGGGTTTAATGGGGCATGTCTGACTTCCCTTCCCTTCATGGCCAGGAACTCAGCTTTGTAACTGAGTACCTTTATTTTTCTAGAGGTGGTTTAATTTTTTTTCCCTCTCTCTCTCTTTTCTCATTTCCCCAGCTCTACTTTTCCTACGTAGTCCTTCAGAAATACAAATAGAACCTTTCACCTCCCTCTCACCAGACATTCCCTACAGGACAAGGTCTTCTAACTATGTGCTCCAAGACAGATCTCTCCTCCAGAGATGATGGTTGGTTTGCAGACCAAAGCATGATGGAACTTTTACCTCCAGCGGGTAGCCTTGGAACTTCCATCTTCCAGGGATTGCCTTGGAACTTTCATCCACCAGGATGGCTTATTGAAAGCATGCCCACTTAGCCACTTTTATGACTTCTGCCCAGGAAGGCATCAGCTCACTTGTTTCATAGATAAGATGCCAAGCTAGCAGGGGGACCACTGCCCTTGCTCACTCCCCCCACCACCTCATAAAAATGCCCACTTTCTGCTTCAAAGGTGAAGTGGCACATTTAAAGGCAGGATGCTTTGTGCACCTTCCCCCAAGCTAGCTTCAGAATAAATTCGCTTTATTTATTTATTTTTTGGGGGTATTAGGCCTTGCTCTTGTTAATTAAACTCTACATGCAGCAAGCAAATAACCGGCTTTTCAGTTACAGTTTTAAAGTTTTTTTAGGGTCCCCTTGGCCAAGAAGGGGTCCATTTAGGTGGGGGTTGGGGTTGGGATTTTAATTTTAGTTTACTTCATCTTTAAAATTTTTATCTCCAAGGTGCAAAGATAAAACCATGGTCAAAGATTTAGTTGGAAAAAAAGCTGCAGTCACTTATTTTTACCATTGCTGCTAGCAGTGAATCTGTATGGATCTGCAGAACTTGATCCTTGCCTCCTCAGAGGAAAGAATTCAGCCGAGGGGCAGAAGTAGGTATGAGGCAGAGGGAGAGACCAAAGCAAGTTTTAGAGCAGGAGTGAGCAGGAATAAAAGGAAGCAAAGTACATTTGGAAGAGGGCCAAGTGGATGATTTGAGAGATCCAAGTGCCCTGTTCAGCCCTTGACTTGGGCTTATACATTGGCATGGCTCTGGGTTTGCATTTCTTCTCCCTTGATTTTTCCCTTCTGGAGGACTGTCCACATGCACAGTGGCCTGCCAGCACTTGGGAGGGACCACATGCACAGTGTGTTTACTGAAATTGAGTGCATACTCACTTGAGGCATTATTCCCTTACCAGTCCAGCATTCACAGAGGAAGGTCATGTAGTGGTTACATTTTGCCATTTTGCTTCTTAGTGCATGTGCTTGAGCCCACTCGCCCAACTGCTGAGATCGTATCTGGAAGCTGCTGATCGCCAGTTCCAGGTGTTTTCTATTAGGAGAGACTGTCTTTCCCTGGCACCAGCTGTGCCCAATTATTATTTTATAAAAATAGTCTAACTGCCTGACCATCACCTGATCATTACCTGACATTCCTAGGGGGCGGGGGGCTCTCCTGCCCTGCTTATGTCTGCCTAACCACCTACTCTAACACCAGGATAAACAATTTTAATTGTTAAAGGGAAAAATAGGTGCCAATGAATTGGACAACTAATGGTGTCTTGAACAGAAATTGTCTTCCTTTGGACAAAATGGGGCTGTTACCAGTACCTGATAAGGTCTTTTCCACTGAGGCCTAAGGGCAGTGCTTCCTCAGTAATATTTTTCCAGAAGACCAGATCTCCAGATATTAGGTCATGCAGAGGCTGCTTAGGTGTGTTTTGGAAATGCAGCTTGTACATGTTGGTAGCAAAGCTGGAAGCATCATCTGAGTGTGTGGCAATAGTAAAATTATCCCATCAATGTTGATTCTATTAATTGCCAAATCATCTTTGCTATTGTAATACATAAAATAATTTTTCTAAACTCCACTTTTATGATGGCAATCTCTTTAAGTTAATTAGCAAGCATATCTAGTTTCTTTATCTCTCTAATGTATATAGAGATAAAACTCTGTTTTTATAACATTTCAAAGTTATGGATCAACCCTAAACCACACCTGTGACCATCATAAATATTTGCTCATTCATATTTTGTCACATGGCAGGACCAGACAAGGGCAAGCAACTTAACCAAATGAACAGATTTAATTTCTGAAAGTTACATTTTAAGGGTAAATTCCAGTCTGGGATAGCAGAACCCACTTGCCAGTTATTAGCTTTTCTTTTTCAGTACGAACCACCAACAGAATAAAACCAAGGATATCTTTAGCAGGTCTGTGCAGGATATGGATAATTGCCTAACACAGTTCAGAAATCATATGCTTCTCTTCGTCAGGCAAAGGAGGAAGGTTCAGTAATGCACAGGGATGTGTTAAGGGAAAAGTGATGGTGTTTCATAGGAGGGTAGGTGACTAGCCAAGAAGTGCTGAGGATTTTCTGTCTGTAGAATATTCTACACAGCTTGGGGTGAAGAGGAAAGATTAATAAAAATAAAATTCAAGGCCGGGCGCGGTGGCTCAAGCCTGTAATCCCAGCACTTCGGGAGGCCGAGGCGGGTGGATCATGAGGTCAAGAGATCGAGACCATCCTGGTCAATATGGTGAAACCCCGTCTGTACTAAAAATACAAAAAATTAGCTGGGCATGGTGGTGCGTGCCTGTAATCCCAGCTACTCAGGAGGCTGGGGCAGGAGAATTGCCTGAACCCAGGAGGCGGAGGTTGCGGCGAGCCGAGATCACACCATTGCACTCCACTCTGGGTAACAAGAGTGAAACTCCGTCTCAAAAATAAATAAATAAATAAAATAAAATAAAATAAAAATCATGCATGAAAGAGAAGCAGAAGTTAAATTTTTCTTTTATGAGCAAACTCCTGAGTCCTTCCCCCTCCCGTGGGATTGTATCCTCCTTTGCAAGTTTAGTAAGTTTATAAATTCTTGTATTCTTGTTCTCTATAGCTGGTAACTGTAAGTTTCTGTAACACAGCGAAGGTCATAAGAAATGCCCAAGCAGGCAGGACTCCAGCCTTCCGGGCACTGTAGCAGAAGGCAATAGATAAGGCCGGTGCTTGAATCCTTGAACTCTACAGGTAGCAAACATCTGGGTCGCATGGCAGTAGTCATATGTAAGCCTAAGTTAGGTGCCTGTCATTGCTTAATGAATTGCCTTTGTTCTACACTTGCAAACTTGTTTTAGCGCCACTGTGTACTTCATGTATAAAAAGTCAAGCCCTGCCTTTGTTAAGGGCTCAGCCATTTTGTTCCCGGTCAGGGAACCAGCCGGGCCAGTGTACACCTAAAATAAACTCCTTCTGTAACCTCAACGGTCTTTTCAGGCTCTGAAATCCTGCAACAGGGGAACCAGTAGGTTTAGTGGAGACCCAAGAACTAAATTAGCTAAAGTTTTTACACCTTTGGTTCTTGCTGCTATTGGTTTTAGACAAGGTAGATAGATATGCCTTGGCACCCAGATCTAGTAAAAGACTGAAATAAGTAATTGGCTTCTTACGATTCCTATGTATTCTTAGAAGGACCTTTAGTGGTTTTGCAAACTTTTAACTTTAATGGACAAAATATAAAAAGAATTTGTGAACCTAGACTTCTAAAAAGAATTCTCTTCATAGATAGTTACTACATCAGTCTTTGTGCTTAAACTTGCATATACTTCTTTTAACCTAAAATGCATACACTCTTTTAAATATATTTTATTAGGATATTTTAGTTACGGAAAATTAACATAGGAAGAGACATTTTCATTTGCAGTGTTTTCCTGTGATGTTGGTAAAAAAAAGATTGTCATTATTTTGGAATTAATTATCATTTGTAGGATTTTAGATACGCCTAATTAATCTCATTGTCTTTCCATTTCTAGGGCAAAGGAGCAAATCACTGTGTTCTTTTAAGGCCATTTTAGGAAAGCACAGAATGGGTTAGGCCTGAAAGTCAAGGAAGGGCAAAATCAAGAATATTTGGTAGAGTAGGCAATATAGACGTTCTAAGCATCTTAAGGGTAAGAAATATGTATAGGCAGCATTGTAAATCACATGGTAATCAACAACGATATGTATGAGAATTAAAATTTTTTCAATAGTAAAGAATCATTTAACAGATGATGGAGGAGTATCTCAAGATGCACTAAGAACTAGTGGAAAAATTTGGTAACAAATAGAGTCTATCAGTCTGGGCATAAAAATAGCATACTTATTTTATGTTAAAAAAGAAAAACAGGCATATTGTCTAATTTTACTGGTTTTTTGTGCTTTATTCATGTGACATAATATGTACATAAGGCATATGCATCATACATATGTATGACAACACATACATTTTGAGAATATATATATAGACATATATGTACTTATTGTTTTAAATATTACATATAAGATATATATGACATATCCTAGGTATGTGTTCTAGATATCATATATGTTAGATATATATTTTTTCATTGGGAATGAATATCTTAATGAGATGGATGGAGTAGGGTTATGGCAGGGGTGTTTGAATCAAAGAATGTTTGCTAACATCAATATTCAAATTCTTCCTTTGGTGCCTGGAGATTTTAAAGTCTGAGTCCAATCCAGCATTATACCACTATGGATGGGCCAGAAGTAGAGTTCTTTTTTGTAAAGTACGAAGAGGAGGGTTATGAAAAAGGAAGGCGAAAAAGTGTAACCCATAAACCATTCTCCAGCAGATGAGTCTAGCACTTACGGAAGTCTGAAGACTTGGAAATGGAATTTTTGAAGTCACATGGTCTCACCACATCTTGGAAAGACTTTGTGCATTCCCAAGTTCCCATGAATGTGAGGAACACAGTTCGAAGACTGCTGCTTGCCCTACGAGATCTCACACCCTAGGCAAGCATGGAAGTGGCAAAGGTCCAGTGATCAGTAATAACACCACACACTGACACAGAAATCCCAAATGGCCTGTTGGTGATCCACCTCTGGCAATGGATGAGTTTTTCATCCTGAAATTTGGGGTTCCCTCTTGCATTTTACCTAGTCAAGTAAACAACTTACTGGGCTGTCTCTCCATAAGAGAGAACATACATGCAAGAACCAAAAGGGAGAAGAGAGAGACTGGATGATCCATTCTCCAAAGTTTAATTTTGTCCTCCAAAATTTTGGACATAAAGGCAGCTATGAATTGGATGGACATAGGGGAGAACACTTGCCTCTAAGATGGTTGTGCTAGTCACTCTGCCCAGAGCAGGAGCCCTTCATTGGGTGCCAGGAGAAGAACCCAATCAGATAAATACCACTAACATGGAGAAAGTACTTTTTTTGAGCTCAGAATGTCATTAATATTAATGGGGCTGCTTGACTGTTGGGATTCTCTGTGAGGCCTGGAGTCTCTTCCAGGCTGGAAGGATAGGGACCTTGAGGGATTTGCACCTAAGATGTAAGCAAAATTCCTTTCTCCCTTTCCCCTTGTTTCCTTGCAATAAGTTCTTATTACCCAGGTTCCTTCAACACCTTAAAGAAATTGACCATTGCCTTCACAGAAGAGACACTTTCCTTCTCCTGCAATTGCTTCTAGGTGTTATGCCCTGATATTTTATGGATTAAAGAAATCTGCCTTCTGTGTGGGCAACCCTAGAATCCCTCACCTGACCACAACCCTCATAGAGGTCAGCGTCATGAGCTTTATGTTGAGAAAATTGTATCTACTCCTCTTTAATTCTGTCTCAGGATGCCAGCAGTGAACAGAAAGTTTGAGGTCCACCATCAGGGAGACAAGGAAGGCTGTTCTTCCAAGGGCATGGTTTTTTCCACCACATCACAACCTGTCCATCATCTATATATTACTCAACTTCTCATCTGCCCAGAGCTTGCATCTTTATTGCACAATGGGACTCTCTGTGAGAGCTCTCTGCAAATGGGCATAATTACATGCTCACACCCATAACTTTTCAGTGGTGATTTTATGAGTTAAAAATGTAAATATTGGTGCTTGCAGGTATAACATTGATATATTGAACTTAACTCTTAACCCTTGACATTCATCAGGACTATGGTCATTAAAAATGAGACTGAAGTCAGACTCCCTGAATTCCTAACCCATCTTGGCAAGATCCAAGTTCATTAAACTTGTGCAAAGTTCTCAATTCTCTGAGCTTGATTTTTCCCTTTAATAAATTGAAGATAATGATAGCAGCAAAATTATAGGACTTTCGTGACTGATTGACTGAGGTCAAGCAGGTCAAATAGGTGAAATAATGCACACACTGCTGTATACACAGGATGCAATCAGCACACCTCAGCTATTACGATCAGATCCTCCACTACTTTCCCCACACATGCACCACCTAACTCCTATCCTCTTGTTCAATGTTAGGTCTGTGAACTACACATATAGCAATCCTTTTCTTTCTTCCTTTTTTTTTTTTTTTGATTTTGGGAACAAATGTTGCAAAGTTATTTTAACTCCCAAACTTTCTGGTGTGGAATCTTTTGCTCATATGTTTGAAGTCAAATCTGAGGGAAAAGCTGTTGATGACTTTTTTTTTTTTTTTTTTTGGAACTCAGCTTCACAAACTACATCAAAATGCATGCAGCCACAGGGAAGAACTTACTTGTTCATCATGGAAACGTTATAGCTTTGTTTAGATTCTGCATATAAATGAGATCATGCAGTGCTTTTCTTTCTGTATGTATCTGGTTTATTTCACTTAGCATAGTGTCCTCCAAGTGCATATATGTTGTCCTAAATGACAAGATCTCCTCCATTTTTAAGGCTGAATAATATTCACATTTATACATATATACTGCAATTATCACAACTTCCTTATTGTTCATTCATCAATGGACACTCAGGTTGGTTCCATATCTTGGCTATTTTGAATAATCCTGCAATGAACATGGCAAGGCAGACATCTATTCAAGGTACTGATTGCATTTCCTAGAATAGTGGTTCCCAGAGGTCTAGGGTGGGGAAAATGAAAAGATGTTGGTCAAAGTGTACAAACCTTCAGTTATAAGATGAACAAGTTCTGGAGACCTAATGCATAGCTATTTGTCAATTATACCTCAATAAGTTGAAAAATGTTATCACCGAACACAGGTTATCTATCATTTAACTCTGTAAAAGGAAAAGTAATATTTTTTGTTATGCCATGAAAATGTAAAATACAAAATACATGCCAACACATTGATATTATTTGTCTCCTGCAGAAGGCATGGGAGTGACATTCACACGGACCACACGAGGGATACCAGACAACAAGGAAGCCTGGAGCCTCTAAGCCTGGAACACCAGCACCAACCTGCAGGAACTCATGCTGTGGACAGAGGACTCTGCATCTCTTTGCTTCTTGCACTGGAGGATGGGAATTCCCTGCCTAGCTAGTCTGACTGCTGGCCCTACCACAGTGTCTCAACCAGGGAGGTGACTGTATTCTCACTCTGTTTATAATTCCATCCTGCAACTTAAACCTCAGAACACTCTTTGAGCAAATCTTAACTCTGGAAGACATCCTCTCCTTTTCAGGATTGGGTGGTGATTGCTTTCATTTAATCTCATTTCTGAAGCATTCTGATGTTCAGAAATTCCCCCTAATTCATGGGCCATTTTATTTTCAGTCCCAATTGTGACATATCTATATCTAACCCATGCAGACAAACATACGCACAAACCCAGTCCGTCATCTCCATCCAATTTCCTGATTAGTCTTCCCTTATACACAGTGTGGACTGCTGGAGTTTCTGAAATGAGCACCTGGGAATACAGAGGACAAGACCTGCTAATGGGATCTGAAAGGGTAGGAAGGTCTAATAATCAGAACTGAGGGAGCACCACATGGATTTCCAAACAAGGAGGTGGAGTCTGGAATCAATCATGCCTCCTTTGGCTGTATTCTATCTTTCACAGTATTAGACTGTTTCATACCTGTGGCAGCAAGCTCCCTTCTCCAGCACTTCATGTAACACCTGCATTCCCTTCAGTCTTAAATAATCACTTCATATTTTTCTAGTTATGAGACCTGACTTGGGAAGGACTGGGTCAGAGGGGCTTTATCAAATATCATTTCTATGAATGTCCCCTTCCCCACTGGGGTTCTAACTTATAAACTCATGGAGTCCTGTTCATATACCAACCAGAAGAACTGTATTGGTGGGCCACTGTTACTTAGGTGGAAGCTCCTTATCCTTCAAATGTGTTGGGGGCAGAAAACATAAGAAGAAACATTAGTCTTGTAAACATTAAACAATTACTTAATTGTCTACTCACTAATACTAGTCACAGAGAAGGGCAAGAACAATATATTTGGTGGCAAGACATGTAGCAAGGGTACATGCAGGTACAACTGAAGCAGTTTTTTTCCCAATGGGTTGGTGGATGTATGTTACAAAAACGCTTACATCAGCAAAGAGGCAATAAGGTCTCTGATGACAAGGGGCAGATACGTGCCAATTGGTGGTGAGAGTTTGAGCAAAATAACATGTTTACTTCCTTTTTTTTTTTTTTTTAAACAAGACAGGGGCCACAGCATTTTGTGAGTTGTAAGTGTTTAGTCACAGAAAGCACTCATAAGTAATTTTTGGGTGGGTGGATGCACTGATTGTTGACTGTGCTCTTTGGAAAGAAGGCCAGCCATTCTACCTAAAAGCCCCAGGAGGGAATGGCCCATGTAGAGACCTATGGCAGTTGTAATGTTGTAATGTTGGCAAGTCTTGGGATAAATGGATAAAGAAAATGTGGTGTATATATACACAATGGTATGGTATTAATCTTTCAGAAATGAAGACATTCTGTCAACTTCAGACAACATGGATAAAATAGGAGCACATTATGCTAAGTGATATAAGCTAAACACAGAAAAACAAATGCTGCATGTTCTCACATGTGTAAGCTAAAACAGTTGAACTCATAGAAGCAAAGAGTAGAGTGGTAGTTACTGAAGGCTGGTGGGTGGGAGAAATAGGGCTATGATAGTCAAAGGGTACAAAGCCTCAGTTAGACAGGAGGAATAAGCTGGATTGTTTAGATCAATTGCACAATATGGCAAATATAAGTAACAATTGTGTTCTGTACTTTTTAATATCACTAAGAGAGTAAATTTCTAATGTTCAAAAAATGTTAAATATTTGAGGTGATGGTTATGTTAACCAGCTTAATGTAATGCAGAAAGAACCTGAAATCCAGAGAAAGAAGTTATTTCACTAGATTGTTTTTTTATTTAGGACACCTGGGGAAGAAAAAGGCGTGGCCGGCTCTCTTATTCAGATAGATCAGCCTGTGAAGCTTCTTGCAATTTCGCAATCATAGTTGAGTTCAATTCAACTTGCACTAACACTCCACCAAAAGTCTCAGCCCTGCTTCGTGGCCCTGCTGTCATCTTCCCTCCTGGACCTGAGTATTTCTTTGGTTTTTGTTCTAGGATATGACATTCTGGACATTGGTAAATGCCATTTGATTTGAGCACTTATCTGTTACTTATCAATATACACTCTCAGAAATGGTCCCTAGATTCCTGCACAATGATCAGAACTGTCTCTGTCGCTTGTTAATGCGCTCTCTCTCTCTCTCTCTCTCTCTCTCTCTCACACACACACACACACACACACACTCAAACACACACATACACAATGTAATCATGGGCTTGTTGGGCCTGGATCTTTCTCTGGTTGATTTCCCTAATATCTTTGTCCTTTCAGTCCCTGAGATTGGTTCCATTATTCATCACAGGTGTTCAATAGACAGACAGAGACATATAGTAGCCATGTTTTCAGACATGTCCAGCACAGGAGAATGGATATAATTTAGGCTTCCGCTATGATATGTTCTCATCTGCCCAAGGATAGATGGAAATGAGGCCACTCTCCAGGGGACAGAACAAGTCTAGTGAGAGCTTTCTACATAAGGACCTTGCAGCTGTTCTGGGACACTGTTAAACATAGAAATGGCCAATAGGAGAATCTTCATACAACATCACAGTGTGGTGTTTCCAGCTCTTTTGACACAATTTTTCAGATGGAAACCAAATAACTTGATTGGAAAAGTCTATTTCAAGAAGGAAGAGACAACCCATATGGACATTTTATCCCATATAGGAAGAGCTGCCATGGAACAAAGATGAAGAGCTAGAAATTATCTCAGCAACCACACATCTTGCTATGGACTCTATGGGTGAGAGCATCTTGCAAGAACCTACATGAAGAACGCCAATGGGAGATTCTACTGGTCTTGCTTGGCTCCCACACAAAGAAGTATCTTGGTTGGGCCTTCCATGCCTATCACAGATGGAGAGAGTTCAAGGCATGGGATATATTAGCCACATGCCCAAGACTTCCACAGAGCGGAAATTGACCGTCTGTCTTTCCAGAAGGGAAAAACCGACTAAGACAGTTTTGTGCCCAGTAACACTGCACTGCAGGCTCCTTTGTATCAGACCCACAGGCTCTGCTTGTGAGCAATAGCTTTATTACAGGTCTTCTTGATCCTCACGCCCCAGTGGGCACCTAGCAGCATCTTTTTAAGAGAGAAATGGAGAGCTTCATTTTTTCCATGACATACATGACCTCGTGGATTAAGTATACTTGGTTTTGTTTTTAGCAAACTGAAGTCCCATGGGTCTCTAACATGGTCCAGACAAATCAGAAGGCAGGTAATTGGGTGCTGAATAAATACTTACAGACAAATCATATGAAGAAATGGTTGGAGACATGGTTTTTTTTTTTTTTT
>NW_016108074.1:278580-303116 GCF_001604975.1 Cebus imitator | reverse complement strand
TTTTTTTTTTTTTTGCCCTGGAATCTACTGTCCTGGTTCTCTGCTCAGTCCCCTTTTTAAACAGACGAATGGGCGACTTTCCGTGGCTCCAATCGCCAGACAAAAGGGCCCCCGGACCGGTGTATTTTGTACGGAGAACTGCTGTGCTCCGGGGCACCCACAAAGCAGCCGTGCGGGGCAAAGCAGCGGCACTGGCCTGCACAGCTGCGCTGGCCGAAACAGCCACGCTGGTGACCGTGGAGCTCCTCTGCCTGGGAATTTCCTAGTCTGTGGGCAATAAAAATGCGGCGTCCACTCACCCTCTGTGCTTTCACTGGGAGCTGCAATCCTGAGCTGTTCCTAAACGGCCATCTTGGATCGAAAAAAACGGAGACATGGTTTTACAACATGTTGCTCCTTCTGTGTTCTAGCCCCAAATTGCTCCTTCTGTGTTCTAGTTCATTACAATCCTTTCCTTTCCACTCGCATTCCATATATCCGTCCAGCAGGTGGCAGGAGCCAACCACTTCCAGGAGTGGGTGTAGCTTAAAGATTTCTGATGACAGTCACTCTTTAGCACAATAGTTCTGTGGTATGTGTCTTCTTTTGTGACATACCAAGGTTCTTCTCCTATGACCTTCATCATACCCTGGCCTACCTTTGCCATCCAGCATATCCTTTTATTGGTCCTCTTTAGGGAAGCAATTTTGAATGAAAGCAAGTTACTTCTCAAATGTTGAGCTCTACCTCTCCAAGCTGCAGTTCAGGCCCCATGTTCTATCATGCTGTTAGAAGAGAGTTCTCCTTGCTAAGTCATATCAGACTTACTGCTGGCCAGAAAAGCAGGCATTCAATTAATTCCCAACCAGACTCAAGGTATCAAGACTCAGCTTTGTTCACTAGATTAATTGGTGGCCACCACTTTGAATCAAACTCTTTTCAACACTTAGTCAAAAGGCTTGCTGCTAGATCCATCCCTGTCGTGAGTTGCTCTAATCCATTCTGGAGGCCATCCTACAGGTGGAAGCCCTAGCTCATCTTTCTTTTCTGATTCAACCAGCAGTTACTGAGGGTGTGTATACTGTGTGTTCTGGAAATATAGCAATGAACCAGACATATATGGATACTTTTTCATAGAGGTCTTAGTCTGGAGGGGAGGAAGACGTTTCACTCATAAATAAGTATCTATATCAATATTGATGACTGCCATAAAACAAATTTATAATCTGCCTTAGAAACATATAGCAGAGAGACATCACCAAGCTTAGAGGGTCCGAGAAGGCTTTCCCGTGGAAGTGACATCTAAACTTCAGCCCAAAGGATGAATAAGAGTTATAT
Source organism: Cebus imitator (assembly GCF_001604975.1). Lineage (NCBI taxonomy): Eukaryota > Metazoa > Chordata > Mammalia > Primates > Cebidae > Cebus > Cebus imitator. The sequence goes on along the minus strand of NW_016108074.1, from coordinate 301,799 downwards.
AGGTGAATAAGACAAGGAAAGAAATTTCAGGCAAAAGGAAGAGTGTGTTTAACAGCCTAAGTCAAGAAGGATGTTGGTGTATTTGAGGACGTGAAAGAGTCAGTGAGGTTGAGAGCTGTGCATAGAGAGAAGAAGTGGCATGAGATGAGCCTGCAGAAATAGAGATTGTGCCTGGCTAGATCAAGCAAAGCTTTGTGGGCCAGAGTAAGGGTCTTGCACACTGCCCTAAAAGCAATGGGTAGCCTTCCCTAGCCATACAGGCCCTTAGAGATCCCTCACTATATATCCCCAGAATATCTTATTTTGTATTTAGCAGGATTTATCACAATTAAACAAATATTTTCACAGTTGTTCTCCAAACGGAGGAGAGTAACATAATCAAAATTACAATTTTAACTTAAATTTTAATGTAAGAGTCAAAATTTAATTTTACATCCATGTGATAGTGGATCACAGTGGGGCTGCAGTAGATGTTGGGCAGTCACAGCAAAGCTCTTACCTTAATCCACGTGAGAGGTGATCATGGATTGGATTAGTGTTAGCAGTGAAGACGAAGCTAACTGAACCAATTGTAGGTTTAGTTCTGAGGCGAGGATTTAGTAATGCCTGTGGAGGGTGTGGGAAAGGAGGTGTCAGAGTTCATGAGGCAACTGTATAGTCAGAAGGATAAGATGGTAAGATTACATATGAAAATGTCAAGTTTGAGGGGGCTGAGACTCTCAAATAGAGAGGAGGAACAGTCTAGGGGATTGTATGGGTCTCAGAGAAGTGAGAGCTCAGGCCTGGCAATACACATTTGGGTTCTCTCAGCATAGGACTATTACTTGAGGCCATGAAACTGAATGACATCCCTGATGAGAAGAAAAGAGGATCAAGGACTGTGTCCTGGAGAACTCCACAATTCAAAGGTCAGATGGAGGATTTGGTTATATTGACTGAAAAGGAAGAGGAAATGGCAAGAAGAAAACATAGAATGGGATGACAAAGCCATGTAATCATTTTGTGAGAGAGATGGTGTAGCATAATCTAACTCCAGAGTTCCTTTGCCCTTAAACTAGGATGTCTCTTTATGATGTCTGTTTCCTCAATACCCTTACCTATAACAATATGTCCCTCTCTCAAAAGCTGAGTATTGATGAAGTTGTCATTGTGTTAGATAAGAGAAGTGCCAGGGATCTTAAAAGAGTCTCTGTTACACAACTCCAGAGGGTACCGTTCACATAGAATGCAATGTGAATGGGGCTTCCTGGGGTTCTAAGGCTCAGTGCAGCTCTGTTCTTGAGGAGTCATTTGTCCTCAGCGAATCTGTTTACTCCAAGAGTTGTGTTCTGGCAAAATCAGTCTTAGAAAAGGGCTAACTTAGTTGTTTGGGAATAAGCCCACATCCATTACTATTGGTCTCTTTTTTCTCTACCAAAACCATTCTATCCTTCTCAGTGTGGAATGGGGGAATTCTGGCTGCTAGGAAAAAGACTGACCTGAGACGTCATTGAAAGACTTATCTGAGAATTTTTCTCTAATACTCTTTCAGGTTCTGATAAAAGGATGCCAAGACTCGTTCTCCTGTAGCTCTGTTCAAAGAGCTCCTGGTTTTATCTTTGCAGGTTCTTGGCACCAGAGCCAGCAATTCTACTTCAATAAACAGACCTAAATAAGCAGATCAAGCATATCTTTCTTTCTCCAGTTTGAGAATTCTCAAGGCCTGCCTTCTAATGCTACCTGGGTCAATATGACAAGGCAGGGTCTACTTACCAATAGTGGATTCTCCACTAATGCTCAGCTGTTAGTCCTTGTGAGCAGAGCTTCCCTTCGACCCTAGATTTTAAGTTGAAGGTTAAACTGGATAACTTTCTGGCTTGCCTTCCCTCTAATGACTCCTCCCAACACAAGGAGGCCCTCACTATGCAGGTTAAAAACTCTGCCATGTGTGTACCTATGCAACAATCTTGCATGTTCTTCACATGTACCCCAAAACCTAAAATGCAATAAAAAAAATTGAAAAAAAACAAACAACTCTGCCATTGACAGATCTATAGACACTAGGACTGTGCAGGAAATGCTGCTCCAGAATCACTCCCTAGCATTCATCAAGCACATCTTGTACTGCACGTGGACGGAGATGTAGCACGTTGAAGAGATTATGCAAGGATGACAGGATGTCCATAACCATACTGAAGTGCCTGTAGTTCTTTCCATGGTCAGATGCTGCCAGTCACTGGGGAAACAGTGTTCTCATCTGATATGGTTTGGCTGTGCCCCCACACAAATCTCATCTTGAATTGTAATCCTCATAATCCCCATGTGTTGAGGGAGGGACCCAGTGGGAGGTGATTTGATCATGGGGGTGGTTCCCCCATGCTGTTCTCATAACAATGAGTGGGTTCTCACGAGATCTGATTGTTTTATAAGTGTTCGGCATTTTCTCCTTCACACACTCATACTCTCCTGTTGCCTTGTGAAGAAGGTGCCTGTTTCCCCTTTTGTCACGGTTGTAACTTCCCTGAGGCCTACACAGCCACATGGAGCTGTGAGTCAATTAAACTTCTTTCCTGTATAAATTACCCAGTCTCAGGTACTTCTTTATATCAGTGTGAGAATGGACTAATACAGGAAATTGGTCCTGTGGAGAGTGGGGCAGGCACTGCTCTCAAGATAGCTAAAAATGTGGAAGCAACTTTGGAACTGGGTAATAGGCAGAGGCTGGAACAGTTTGGAGGGCTCAGGGAGAAGACAGAAAGATGTGGGAAAGTTTGGAACTTTCTAGAGACTTGTTGAATTGTTTTAGCTAAAATGCTGATAATGATATGGACCATGAAGTCCAGGCTGAGGTAGTCTCAGATGGAGAATGAGGAACTCATTGGAAACTGGAGCAAAGGTCAGTCTTGCTATGCTTTAGCAAAGAGACTGGTGGTTTGTTGCTCCTGCCCTAGAGATCTGTAGAACTTTGAACTTGAGAGAGTTGATATGAAATTGGAACTTATGTTTAAAAGGAAAACAGAGCCTAAAATTTGAAAAATTTGTAGCCTATGATATGATAGAAAATAAAAACCAATTTTCTGGGGAGAAATTCAAGCCAGTTGAAGAAATTTGCATAAGTAATTAGGAGCCAAATGTGAATTGCCAAGACAAGGGGGAGAATGTCTCCAGGGTATTTCAGAGATCTTGGCAGCAGCCCCTCCCATCACAGGCCTGAAGGCCTAGGAAGGAAAAATGGTTTCATGGGCCAGTCCCAGGGTCTCCCTGCTCTGTGCAGCCTCAGGACTTGATGCCCTGTGTCCCAGCTACTCCAGCTCCAGTTGTGGCTAAAAGGGGCAAGGTACAGCTCAGGCTGTTGCTTCAGAGGGTGCAAGCCCCAAGCCTTGGTGGCTTCCATATGGTGTTGGACCTGCAGGTGCACAGAAGTCAAGAGTTGAAGTTTGGGAACCTCTGCCTAGATTTCAGAGGAAGTATGGAAATGCCTGGATGCCCAGGGAGAAGTTTGCTGCAGGGGTGAAGCCCTCATGGAGGACCTCTGCTAGGGCAGTGTGCAGGGGAAATGAGGGGCTGGAGCCCCCACACAGAGTCCCCAATAGGAAACTGCCTAGTGGAACTATGAGAAGAGGGCCACTGTCCTCCAGACCCCACAATGGTAGATGTACTGACACCTTGCATAGTACACTGGTAAAGCCACAGACACTCAATGGTAGCTGTGAAAGCAGCCAGAGCAGAGGACTGTATCCTGCAAAACCACAGGGGTGGATCTGCCCAAGGTCATGGGAGCCCATCCTTAGCATCAGTGTGCCCTGGATGTGAAACATGGAGTCAAGGGAGATTATTTTTGAGCTTTAAGATTTAATGACTACCCTGCTGGATTTTGGACTTGCATGGGGCCTGTAGCCCCTTTGTTTTGGCCAATTTCTCCCATTTGGAATGGAAGCATTTATCCAATTATTGTGCCCCCCCCATTGTATCTTGGAAACAACTAACTTGCTTTTAATTTTACAGGCTCCTAGGTGGAAGGTACTTGCCTTGTTTCAGATAAGACTTTGGACTTGGACTTTTGGGTTAATGCTGAAGTAACACTTTGGGGGACTCCTGGGAAGGAATGATTGTGTTTTGAAATGTGAGGACAGACGCAGTGGCTCACGTCTGTAATCCCAGCACTTTGGGAGGCTGAGGTGGGTGATCACTTGAGATCAGGAGGTTGAGATCAGCCTGGCCAATGTGGTGAAATCCCATATCTACTAAAAATACAAAAATGAGCCAGGTGTGATGGCAGGTACCTGTAGTCCCAGCTACTTGAGAAGCTGGAGCAGGAGAATCACTTGAACCCGGGAGGCAGAGGTTGCAGTGAGCTGAGATTGTGCCACTGCACTCTAGCCTGGGCGATGAAGTGAGACTCTGTCTCACAAAAAAAAAAAAAAAAAAAGAATTAAAAAGAATTAAAAAAAAGAAAAAAAAAAAAAAAAAAAAAAAAAAAAAAGAATTAAAAAGAATTAAAAAAAAGAAATGTGAGGACATGAGAATGAAATTTGGGAGGGGTCAGGGGCAGAATGATATGGTTTGGCTGTGTCCCTACCCAAATCTCCCATTGAATTGTAATCCCTGTAATCCCCATGTGTCTAGAGAGGGATCTGGTGGGAGGCGACTGGATCATGGGGGCACTTTCCCTCATGCTGTTCTCCTGATGGTGAGTTCTCATGAGATCTGATAGTTTTATGAGCGTTTGACATTTCCTCCTCCACATGCTCACATTCTCTCCTGCTGCTTTGTGGAGGAGGTGCCTGCTTCCCCTTCTGCCAGTCCCTTTCTGCCATTTCCCTTCTTCCATGACTGTATGTTTCCTGAGGCCTCCCTGGCCATGCAGAGCTGTGAGTCAATTAAACCTCTTTCCTTTATAAATTACCCAGTCTTGGGTATTTCTTTACAGCAGGGTGAGAACGGACTAATACATCATCTAAAGAAATGCATTTGGGGCACCTCAAGGAGCTCAGAGAAACCACAGAAGATATGAAAAAAGAACCAGGGCCAATGAAACATGGAAGAAATTGATCCTACTTAATCCAAGTGACAGGAAGTTAAAGACCTACTCCTTAGTCTAATGGAATACCAAATCTGGAGTCTGGGGATTGTCAAAGTGAGTGATGTGTAAATTTATACTTTCCATGTTGATCAGTTAATCATCAATTTGTTTTATTTTATTATGTTACACTCTTGCCTACTTCAAAAAAGTCTTTTAGTAGTAAGGGAAGAGCAACTCTAATTCCATACAATTACTTTCACTTGGTCCCTAAGAAATAACACAGATATAAAATCTTTTCTATTCATTTTAATTAGATTTTATAGACCAAAAAGTTGGAATTTTTTCCCTTTCATTAGATGAGAATGAATGAATGACTTTCTCCCTGGAGAAGACTATGTATTTTCTGTGCTTCAACCTAAATATCATTTTCCCTATAGTCTCCATCAATATCTTAATAATTGGCAACTGAATTTGTACTTTTGTTGGTACCCAGAAAATTGCCACTTATTATTACAATATTGTGGTCAGAAGATGCATGGAAATTACCAATCAGTCAAATGTGCACCAGTGTAGAATCCCACATGTGATTTAGATAGGTACACCATCTTTGTACAGTTGGTCTCAAGATAACTGTCTTAGTTTAAACAAAATATAAAATAGATCTGAATGGCTTCCTGGTCAGAATCTTTGCCTTTCAAACAAAAAATCTTTGTTTTTCCCAGCCTCAGTTCATGTACTCAACTAGTTGTTCCATTCAGATGATATAGGTTATACTTTGACTACAGCCTCCAGCCAGAAGGAACAAGAAATCCAGGAGGAGACAGTCTGGTATCAGTGTCAGCTTTAAGATCTGACTCACTCTGTAGGGACTTAAGTGACAATATTACAGAGTATTCATTTGAAAATGAGGAAAATGCTGCTATATAAAAAGGAATGCATTTAGAAAATCATTCAACATGTAGACTCTGATGAAGAGCTTAAACTTTGTTTCATTCTACTGTTTCTTTGGTTATATAAATAGGGAATTGTTCCCTAGAAAAAAAGGTGGCCTGGCAGCCCTGGTCTTCACTATAAAAGCAGAGACGCCCTGGCACTGCTGCTTGGCCACTGTGTTCCTTTTAGCAAATCATTAACCACTCTCAGTTTTCTCAGGATCGCATGTAGTCATAGGGATAACTTACTGTCAGCCTACCTCTCCTCCCCTACGAAGTGGAGAGCCCACTCCTACCTCAGGAGTTAATGAATAACTCACACAGAGTGTGACACAAGGGTGGGTTTGAATTTAAAGGCAGTTCCTTTCCCCAACCACCACCCCACCTCAGTATTGGTGCGGCATTCTGCCCTTGCTTTATATTCTCATTTAAAAAAATATAACAGGGTCCAATTTCACCTCTTAAACTAATCTGGCTCCCTTTTTTCAAACTCCTAATTTTGGGAAAAAAAATCCAGAGTAGTTCTACTTTCTTCTGATATTCCTTGAAAATACTTCTCCTTCATAGCAAAGATAATTAAACAGCTTGGTTCCTTCCCTGCTGTGAAATATTGAGCTTCATTTCAGGACCAAAGGACATAAACCGGTTTATGACATAAACAGGTTTAGACCATCTGCAGAAGACAGGACAGAGATTGCATATTGTATTTACTAGGACAAGAGATTTACACTGACCACTTTGGAATAAGATTGTATGTACTTAGTTCAACTAAGTACTGAAAAGTCTTATATAGACTGAAAAGCCAACAGACTTTTTCTGTGTATATGTAATTGCTTTATTATGTATATTTTTTACTTTGAAAAAATAATGCTTTGCCATGGTGATAGTTTTATCTTTCATATCTTTAAATAGGTGGGGGAATGAATGGAAATTTGCTTTCTCAACTTTTCCACTATACTGTGTTTTTAATAGATACTTTCTTTCAGTAGGATGCTGTGTATTTAAGCCTGCAAAATTCTTCTTGGGTATTTCTGAATCCTGTTGTGTACGTGTGGGTTGAGAGTTCAAACATCTCATCTCCTTTAGTATTTAGTTGCTCACTTTATTGTTAGAGAAACCGGTCGCCAGGTATCCTTTCTCTATTTTCTGACATAAAGCCTTTTGGAATTCAAATTTCTTCTCATCACACACCTGATATTGACTTTGGAAGCAATGGCCATAGAAAAAAGGTTCTTACTCAAACCATCTAATTGACAAATAACTGACTCATGCCTACTCCCCAAGTTCGGGGCCAGTGTGGTGCCATAATTTTTTCCCATAACACTAAAATTCCACTACAAGTATCTTCCTTAAAATCCTACCCATATTCAAGAAAACAAACATGAAAATGTGTGTGCCTGTGTGTGTGTGTGTGTGTGTGTGTGTTCTTTTCCTAGGACAGTGTTCATTTTCATGTTAATTCTGTCATTTAATAAAATCTCATTCTCCTTTCAGTAAACCTGTAACCTTACGTCTTTCCCAAACCTTGCCAATTGGCAAACACCTCTTTGTAGAGCTATCCATAGTTCTCAGATCTGCTAGCTTCCACTCTGTGGACCTCCAAATACAGTGGAAGAGAGAATGTGACCAGGGAAGAGGACTGTTAGACTGAAAAGCATTTTTGTTTAAATCTAGCAACAGGTTGTACCCCATTGCATACTCCAGGGCAGATAACCTGATGCATCCTGGTTCCTCGTTCACACAGCTCACCACTGAGGAAGCACATCTATGAATTCCCTATTCAAATTTGGTTGGCTCTTTAGTATGACTAAAACATGGGGACACACTACCTCTAAATAAATAGTACTGCCTGTTTCTTCTAATGGCATATCAGCTCATTGTTTCTAAGCCATGGAAATCTTTGCAATTTTAATAATGTAAGCTAGCTCCCTAATCTCTGTGAAAGGGTCCTTGAAGCATGAAGTATACAGTTGTCCAACCCACTTCCACAATTCTTGCTACTTTACATATCAGTTTAGTAGCTTACACTGTATTAGCATTAAGTCTAGACATAATAGATGGAATTATGAGATCACATGTGCTAATGTAATAAATTTTTGTGTAAGACAAAATGTTATTACATATTTCTTGTCTGACAGAATTGTACAGTATTTCCTACTAGGTCTGAAGTGCACAGTCTAGAGGATAAATGATACAGAAGGTATCTGAGTATTCAAGAGCCTTAGAAACATTCTCCCTGGAAATACAAAGAGTAGAGACAGTTATTAGAGGGAGGTTTTCATGTTCACAGTCTAAACTGGGTCTAATTGTTGCCATTACAACTAGAGAGCAATTTCAATAGAACATCTACCTTCTGAGGGGCAGTATGGCAGTTTATTTCAGTGCAAGACTGAATCTGGCTTTGCATATTTGGGAATACTAACTTATGGTTTTTGAGTGTGGATTTTTTGTTTGTTTTTTAAATGAAGGCTACATACACTTTACTAGGCTATTGTCATTGCATTTTTAAAAATGATGACTTACTTGTACTTTAAAAAGATGTTTAACATAGAGTTTCTAACGGACAGATCTGGAAATCAATCTGAATTGGACATACTATGGCTTCAATGCACAGGATAAGTTTTCTCATATTGCTACCTTAACATGAATTTGATACCCAACTTGAAAACAATCCCATAAAAATTTCTTCATGGCCCGTTTAAAATTGCAATAGTTCAGTGAAACTCCAATTAAACAATTGCCCATTAACTTGTTATTTAAAATACAGACTTAAAAACCAATAGACTTTTTTTGGTGTGTATGCAATTGCTTTTATAAACACAGGTTAGGTTGGAATAAGGAAGTCCTAGTTCATCATGCTGGAGCTTGTCCTCGCTGCTGCAGGCTGTTGAAGTGAGCCTCCTTCAAGATCTGGTTGATGTGGGAATAAAGACCTTGGCATAGTACATACCCCTCGTGCAAGAACTGGGGAATGTTTGTATTGGGTTCAGTAACAATCTGGTTTAAGTTGCCTTCTGGTCCATTTCCTCTCTCTGGGATATTAATGTAGCTGCTGCTCCTTTCCTTATCACTGCATGAAAACTGGAAGGAAAAAGACAGAAAGGGGATTGCTATTATACTATTACAATATTTTTCCTACTTGGCTTGGAGAATAGCAGCATAAAAACTCTATACTGGGCTTAATGGTTTTTATAAAGTAGAGCCATTTAAGATAGTTCATTCTATCCTCACAACAATCCTTCAATTAAGTTGAGATTAACAGCCCCCATTTTACAGATGAGGAAACAGATCACTGCCTTGTCCAAAGTCACAGAACTAGGAAGTGGCAGGGTGAGCATTCAAACACAGGCCTTCCAATTCCAAATCTCTTCACACATTCTCTACCCTTGCTTGTAGCATTTATTCCAATAACTAGATCAGAGAAGTAAATACTTAACCTCCACCTGAAGTATCAATTAATATTAAGGATGTAGTAGAAATAATGACCATAACAAGTAAGATGGACTATGGGTAAAAGTTGCAATGAAGCAAATACGACACATACATGCATACACACATAGATATAAATAAACAATGACTTTGTACACATATCCTGATAGTGGACATTTATGGTCCTCCTATATCAATTCAATACTACATACATATCCTGAAAGGCATTTGACCTACTTTTAGTCAAAGTTACATGTTACTTATTAGCATTTTATGGCTAGCATTCATTGTTCTTCTATATTTATGGATTTAATAGGGTGTGTATTTCCTCTTAAGATCTTTTTTTTTCATTGAACTAATATGACTCAGTATCTTTTTTATGTTGGAGAAGCTACTCAGGGATCCCTGTAAACAGTCATTTCCAAGAATTTCCTGCCTTCCAATGTTACAATTCTCAAAAGAATAAGGTAATGGCAAGGACTCTTTGTTCAAATTACAACATTAACAATGCTGGTATTATAGTTCTTCTAAGTAAGTATTTTCCAAAGGTAACATTAGTAAGACTTAAACCAAGAATGGTCATAGTCCATAGGTCATTTACAGCTGCTCAACTTAGGTCACACAGTACACTGCCCACAAGTACCAAGAAACAACCTATGCTCATCATCATCCAACTAGAAACATATGTTAAAAGAACTTATGCAGGAAAGAGATGGGAAAGGCCAAATGAAGCCAGATGTGAGAGTTAGCATAGCAATCACATTGATTTAAGGAATAAATTTTAAGGCCAATTCAAAAAGAAAATTCAAAAAAATATTTTCTTAGGCCCGAGTATAAAACTCTAGAACTCCCACTGTTGCAAAGTAATGATGTTATGAATATTCCAAAATTAAATAAGCTATTACATTGGATAAGAAACCCACAGTCCACACTTTGGTTCCTCTTAGTTTTGCTTGTTTTTTTGGTTACAGGTACTGCCTGAAAAATCAGGTAAGAATTAAAAATAATTTCTGATGAATCAAATTTTCATTTCCAATGACAGCATATTGATTTTACACTATAGTGTAACACTAGGGTGATGCTATCTTGTGTACATTAAAAATTCATAGGCTAGAAGGGATTTCTTTAGAATAATTATTGAGAAAAAATAGATCTACCTTTAATTTGCTTCATTTAAGAAGTTTTTAAACTCAACTGTGTACAGATATAAATAGAAATGCTCATTAACACATTTGTATACTATCAATATTTTTTAATAGCTAAAAATCAGAAACAACTAAATATTTAAAAACAAAGTAGTTAAATTATAGTACATGCATTCATACAACAGAATCTCATCAGCCATTAACAATAGTAATATATCATTCTATATCAGAAATCTTTATACTTCAAGTTCTTAGAAAAACCTATATTTACAGGCCATAAACATAGTTAACATAAATAACTAAATAATGACTTTCACAGCTTTCATCTGGGTAAACCATTTAAAAATTAATTAATTAGGGAAATGTAATGGAATAAATGCCTGTAAATAAACGTCATATAATTTAAAATCTAAAGTTATAATAAGTTAAATAATAAATACTCATTAAAGGTCTGGATCATTTCCAATTTTTAAAAAAAATAGGAAAATATTTTTCTAATAAATGTTTTGTTATTTAAAAGAAAATAATTTTTGTCTTATTCAAAGGTTATTTAAAAGTTATTTGTGAAACAAGGTGAAAGTAACCAGTAAATAAGAGTAATGTAAAGAAATATCGCTTTCTTTACATACTATATATTCACCTCTTTATAAATATAAAGGTATTTTTGGCAAGAAAGGTTAAAGGGAAAATAATTTTATATGAGAAAGAATCTTGTATGGTAAATTTCTGTCCTAAAATAACTGGTTATTTAAGAAAGAGAGATGTCTAGGATAAAACAGGAAGTCCAGGCATCTCATTAATGGTTTGTATCAAGTTGTCTTTAATTAAAGGAAAATTATTTATAATAGTCTTTTTAGAGATTAGGTTTTGATATTTAAAAAAAAAAAACACACCTGTACACTAAAGAATTGTTTAGAACAACAAAATTTTCTTAAGGTATTGTTTTACAAGGGATTTTAATTTTTTTAACCCAATTTTTAACTTTTATTATCTTGCTGTTTTCAGCTTTGTCTCCACTTTGAAAAGGCCTGAGATAATAACTGTCTCCTTCAACTCATTTTTAGCTTCCATAATTTTTTTCCTCAGGTTCTAACTGTTTGCCATGGCCTGATGCTAAAAATGTTTTATCTTAAAGGTCTAAAGAAAATGTTTTCTTCCAACATAACATTCTGTGCTCTTGGCTTTGAATTCTATAAATCCAAAAATTTTCACTAATTACCCAGGAAACACTCTCCCTATGTCTAAATAATTAAAGTATCCTTTCCATTAGTTTTGATTTGCAGGTTACCTAAATGGACTCTCCATAGGGAATAGCAATTGTACTGCAAGAAGATTATTATTATTTTTTTTTTTGCCTTTTGGCAACTGGTCTAACAAACAAATTTTACATTTTATCAAAATAACTCCTATGCCATTGTTATTAAGTTTTGATTTGCTTAGAAAAAAACTGAGGTTAAACTGTTTTTTTTTTTTAATCAAGGTTATTACATCCATGTAACTTTGTTGCTTTTAAAGTCCTTGTGCCTTTAAATTAAAGGGCTTTGACTCCTGAGTATTAAAAAGAACACCAAGTCCTGCTAAATCTTAAACAATGACAGCAGTTAAAGCCTTATCTTCAGACCCAGTAGAAGATGCCAATAAAAATAAACTGTTCATGAGACACAGGGCCAGAAATTAAAACTATTCAATTGCTCAAGGCCCAGGGACTATCATGGAAGAGGTGGGTGCATGAGATTCTAATGGCCAATTTTGAGAGACAAATTAGTTAAGTTTCTCTACAAATTAATCATTAACATTGATGGCACACTGATGCAAGACCAGCATCTAGGCCCCAAAGTCACAGTAACAAGGTTCTCTTGGAAATTAAGAAGCATTAACCCACTTCTTAATTTAAAAAATATAAAGGTTATAAAAAAAGTTTACTGAAATTGTATCTTATGGTCAAGATGACCAAATCTTAATAAATTTGTTTATAAAATTTTAAAAGAGGATTTAATGGGATTTACACCATCTTTATTAAGGCTTCTTGTTTGGGAAATTAAGTCTCCTCTCTGAAAAAATAAAGGGTTTTGTCTTTTTTGGGGAAATCTTTGAGTTATCATTTGGCTAAATAAATAACTTATTTTACAATGACCTTTGATTCTATTTTGTGATATCAAGTGTTTTTAACACTTTATAGTTGACAAACTTTCCAAAATAACATTCTAACTTTGGTCCTCATTAATCTTTTGATATTAGGTCCCCTGAAGTCCAAAAGAGACATATTCAGGTTATTTGATATAATAAAATCATATAAGAAGTATTGTCAAGTATGAAACAGCATTTAACCTTTTTTGGATTATATTTATATAAACATGTTACTAGTACATGTTTCAAAATTGTATGAAATTCCTGTGAAATTGACATGTTTTGGTACATGTCAGCAGTCCCCAGCCTTATTAGCACTTGGGACTGGTTTCGTGGAAGACAATTTTTCCACGGATAGGGGAAGGAAGGTATGGTTTCAGGATTAAACTGTTCTACCTCAGATCATCAGGCATTAGATTCTCATAAGGAACACACAGCCTAGATCCCTCACATGTGCCGTTTACAATAGAGTTCATGCTCCTATAAGAATCTAATGCCGCCACGGATCTGACAGGAGGCAGAGCTCAGGCAGTATTGCTCGCTTGCCCACCACTCACCTCCTCCTGTGCAGCCTGGTTCCTAAGAGGCCATGGACCAGTACCAGTCTGCAAGCCCAGGGACTGGGAATCCCTGGTATATGTTATCAGTAGTAATTATGATTATGTAAAATTGCTGTATGCCACAGAAGTAACCAAATTTCCTTGTCAATTGTGTCTTTAATTATGACAATTTTAGAACTCTTGTCATTCATGGTTGTTTTACTTTTATCATTCTCAAAAGGTGCTTTTACAATCAGATATAGGACTCTGACAGGTGCTCTTGAATGCAGGTTTTGGATAACTGTGGAGATTGTGATACTATAATAGAGGAAAAACTTCCAAGACTCCCATAGAGAGCTAATGTGTTCATAAACATTGAGAACAGGAGTTAATTACATAGCCTAGACAATGGAAAACAAATAATCTTTTTGTGACTTTGAAACATTGTTTGAAACTCAGAAACTTGTGTTTCTGAATTTCTAACTTTGTTTATTTTTCTAACTTTTGTTTCTCTTTGAGCTATTTTACTACTTTTTAACAACTGGGTAAACTATGCTCTTGTGAGAAAATCTGAAGCATATTTCTCTCTACCTGATTTCTCCAGAATTTGAAAACTATTTGCAATTATACATAGTTGATGGTAGTATAGTTATTTGCAAAAATTTGATAAGACTCTGTTTTCTTTTGTAACATGACACAATTGAAGACACTGGTTAGTTTACTGAGGCTTTGATTGGAGTGGCATACTTTCAGATACAAACAGATTGTTTTAAGGAATCAGGGTTGACTTATAGAACCAATAAAATCCCCTTGAGAAAGCTGGCCTCATATATTGTCTATACAGTTCCTGTACAGGTTCCTGACCTGTGGTAAGTAAAGAACGGCACTTTCTGATAGGCCCAGAGTCCCAGATTATCTTGGGACCTCAGTAAGGAATTCACCCAATTAATACAGGTATTTACAGGCATAGATAAATCCATGGCTGGGCTAAAGGCTTTGAAGTGTAATCTGAGATTCCTTATGGAATAAAGTTCCAGCAAAGCCAACTCAAAAAACAAAAGAGCCTGCATGGCCAATAGCTATTCTTGCTGACTTTATGCAAATACTCAGGCGAAGCATAATAAAACTAACACTTATTTTACACATAAATTTGTCGTATGATTTGTTTTTAGTGAAAATGGGGGTTGGAGAGAGAAAAAATACGTTTCAAAATGAACTATAGTATACCTGTTGTTAGATTCTAGTCTTGCCTAATGTTTTTTCAATTTTTATTATTTTCTAGTTTAGACTGAATTCTAAAATTTTTCCTGGCTACAAGTCTCCAAAAATAATGTTTTTTTTTTTTGTTTGTTTNTTCCTTTCCTTCCTTCCATTTTTCCTGATTTGAAATCACTAAAAATTAACCTGTGCTTTCTTAAAGCCTTGTGAACTGAAGCTAGACAATTTAAGCTTCAGAAAAAAATAACAGCAACCTATTTACATACATAAAACACTTTCATACCTGCCTACTGATGTATGGACTTCAGAGTAATATGGCCTATATTGATTTTCCAGGATTGTTCTCCATCTTCTTGTTTGTTTGTTGTATTCTTTCTCTCTTCCTCCCCCTATTTTCACTTCATAGGCCATGATACTTCACAACCTGCTAGAAATGAGATTTCCTAATAATATGTGACTACTCATCTAGAAATAAGCCATTCTTGCCACAAGAGATCAAACAAAATCTGAGACCAGAGACTCATTTTCTTCTAAAATGCTTTCTCCAAAAGATTTAAGAAAGTGTGACAAATGTGAAGGAAAATAAATCTCAGGGCTCTAAAATCATTAAGCCAAGGGAAAAGTCAAGCTGAGATCTACATCAGGCAAACCAGCTTCCCATTTTATTCCTAAATCCGGTAGCTACAATTTTTTTTTTTTTAAAACAACATACCTTTCTCACAATTTGCCAATAAGAAAATCCTTTGTGGGCCTTAAGATCTTACCCTAAAACAGTTCTGTTGAATTTTACCCTGGCAACGTAAACTGATAACTTACCTTCACAGGTGCCAGACAGAAAGTCATCCCTGTGCTCACCTGAGACAAACGTGTATCTGATTGTTCCCTCTGCCCTATTGTTTATGTAAAAATGCAGATTCACTAAGCCAGACTAAATTGTATATTCAGTGAAAGGCAGATGAAGGACTCAAAAGAATGCAACCTCTTGTCTTTTACCTACCTATGACCTGGAAGCCCCAGCTTCAAACTGTCCTGTCTTTCCAGGCTGAACCAATGTACATCTTACACATATTGATTGGTGTCTTCTCTCTCCCTAAAATGTATAAAAGCAAGCTATACCCCAACCACCTTGGGCACATGTTGTCAGGACCTCCTGAGCCTGTGTCAAGGGTGTGTCCTTAACCTTGGCAAAAGACACTTTCAAAATTGATTGAGACCTGTCTCAGATATTTTGAGTTCACATATATATAGTTGGGACTTTAAGTAATTTTTTTAACTTTTAGTTTTGTATCTTCACTTTCTAACTCATCTACTACAAACATATTTCTTTTGTGAAAAACAAACATTTTATTTGTAAGTAAGCAAACTAAAGAATGCTACTACAAAATGAAGTAAAATCTGCTTTTGGATTCAGTTACTTCTGACTTCAAAGCAAAGACTTAAAAAGCACTATGAGTCCATAAAGGAGGTTTTGGGAAGAGGGTTTAATCTCCTTTAGCCTACTAAAGAGCATCTAAAAAGTCACATACACTAGCATTTTCTAGGCCAATAATGCTGTTCATTTAATAAACATAGCCTATATCATGCAATCTGGGCTTTGTTACACTTACCCTGTGAATCTATTTCATGTGAGATATCCCATTTAATGGGTTGTTTTATTGTCAGAATGATTGAGAGGAAAATATGCTTCTTGATGGTATATGGTTTTGATACTTGAAACTGCTATCTTAGTACAGAAGCATTAACCTTACTACACTTTATTTTTTAAGAGACAGGCTCTCGCTGGAACACCCAGGCTGGATTGCTGCAATCCCAGCTCTCTGCGGCCTTGAACTCCTGGGCTCAAGGGATCCTCCTGCCTCAGCTGCACAAACTGCAAATTCTTTTATCAGAGAATAAATAAGATTTTTAAGCACTCCAGTATTTGGAAGGACTCATAATAAATAAAACATTTTCATCATCCTCCTGATTCCTCATAAAAATGTCTTACCAGAATGCTTATCCTATCTGACAGTTACAAAGCTCATTCTTTTTTCTCTGCATTTTCAATATAGGTTTAATGCTGGTATCTGTGCAAGGCAAATGAAGAACAAAGCCCTTGCAAATTTACATACATAGCAAAATAAAATTATATTTATGAAGACGCTAAAGAAGGGTATCTCATTATGCAAAATTCACAAAGGCACTTTACAAAAACCCTGGAGTCCAGGCTTGTGTGAAAAAGCAGGATCTAGGTTAGTTTGGGCCATAATGAAATCTGCATACTTAACCTGTAACCAAAGAAACTTTGAGGCCAGCAGGGATTTGCCATAACATATTCTGTTTTAGAATAGGCATCAGAACCACCTGTGTGGCTTTCTGACACTTTGACTCATATCCACATGCTGGGGTCCAACCTCTGAGAGGCTCTCAAGTAGGCACAGATTGTTCTGATGTCCAACCAGTATCTAAACAAATATTTGCATGTCTATTATAAAATGTATAAGGAAGCACTTTGCTTGGGCTACTTAGGGATTCAACAGGGAATTCTTGAGCCTAATCAAGAAAAATACAATACTTTGAGAATGACAGCATCAAGCTATTGCAATGACAAGAATGTAGCAATGACTGCTGACTGGGGAGTGAATGCAGATTACAGCTTGGACTTAGAAGAAAGAGAAAAGACACAGTACTTGAGAGAAAAAGAAACCAGATGCAAGATTAGTTAGGGAGTGAAAAGAGAACCTTAGCAGGCTAATGAAGGAAACAGTAAATAAATAGAACTGAGGAGATGAGACGGAATATCAATTACAGAATATCTTCATAAAAATAGAGCAGAAATTCATGCATGTATTTATGATATAAAATTATATAACTCTTTTTAATTGTAAAAGCAGATGAACCCGGTAGTTTACTTTCTTTCAAGCCTTAGCTTTCCTCTCAATTCTATCCCTCCATGCCTTAGAGCTTTTCCTTTATGTGAACCTCCATAACAGAACATTCATTCCTAATACATATTCTATCCCTGGTATAATAATATGATGTTTATTCAAAGGCACCTGTAGAAACTTGAGTAAGTAAAACAGATGATCCTAACCAAATCCATCAGAGGGCACTTAAAATATGTGCTCCCAAAGTTCCAGTGCATTTAAAATGACACGTCCATATTCCCTAATACTAGAAACATTGTAGAATCTTATGAACTGTAAAATACCAAGTTAATTAGGTTGTTGAATTACAACCACTTTCCAAATTAGCAAAGCAATGATATTCATGTGTTAACTTCTCTGTGCTGATGGGGTAAATAATCTATGCTTTTTGTAGCTCAGTTTCTCTCATAAGATGAAGTTAGAACAGACACTGAGTTGTAAGTTATTTTTCAGCTTACAAATTCAATTTATAATAGAATCTATACAATTATTTAAAAATCTATGCAACTCACCTTGTTTCAATTCAGTAAATGGGATTTGAACAAACAAAAAGAAATGAAAAAAAAAAAGACTGATAGGTAATCCTCACCTGCAGAAAAAAACATGTGGACATATTCATCTTCAATTCATTAAAACAACTGAGATTGTAAGATTCAACTGCAATATGAAAGTGCTTGGGATGTTTAGTATGCTACATGAACAAGGTTTCTTAAAATGCATGAAACAGATTGGGCCTTCTTTGAAAAAGCTTGTTCCTCCATTTTGAATGTATCTTTAAGTAGAAGCTAATTTCACAAGGTTCCCATTTTGCCATAGTGTTTAAAACCACATCTAATGACCATTATTTTGTTCAACAATTTCATCCCTAAAAACGTCTCCCAAAGTAGTTCTGTCTCTTAGAATGTATGTAATCAAACTTAATGAGAATGACTCTAAACTCTCTTAGGTTCTTAATGAGAAAGAACCTAAGAGAAAATGTTCTTCAAAAAATTTCACCAACACTAGGGCATGGTGCCACACACCTGTAATTCCAGCACTTTGGGATGCCAAGGCAGGAGAATCATTTAAGGCCAGGAGTTCGAGACCAGCCTGGCCAACATGGAAAAACCCCATTTCTACTGAAATACAAAAATTAGCCAGGCACGGTGCTGCATGCCTGTAATCCCAGCTACTCAGGAGGCTGAGGTGGGAGAATCATTTGACCCAGGAGGTGGGGGGTGCAGCGAGCGGAGATCATGCAATAGCACCTTCAGTCTGGGTGATCCAGTGAGGCTCCGTCTCAAAAAAAAAATGTCTCAGTTGTCATCCGAATTGATATTACTTAAAATAATCTGACAAGGGGAGATTTCCTACCAGTTAAAAAAATAATAGGATTCATAGAACTCTAATTTTAAAAGTATGTGGGGCCTCCTGGTTCTGTTTTTCTCTCATTTGTCTTACTTCTGCTGCCCCCTTGGAATTGTAGCATTAGGACAGAAAATCTTTTCCTAATCTATACAGTAGGGAAGAGAAAAAGGCAGAGATCTGCTCCAGATAAGCCACTTATGTGTATATCTACATAATTTTCCACTCTTAATTTCTTCTATTACTCAATAAACCGATGGGAGTATAAATTAGTTCAACCATTGTGGAAGACAGTGTGGTGTCTCCTCAAGGATTTAGAAATACAAATACCATTTAACCCAGCAATCCCATTACTGGGTATATACCCAAAGTATTATAAATAGGATTATAAATTGTTCTATTATAAAGACACATGTACACGTATATTCATTGTGGCACTGTTTACAATAGCAAAGACTTGGAACCAACCCAAATGCCCATCAATGATAGACTGCATAAAGAAAATGTGGCACATATACACCATGGAATACTATTCAGCCATAAAAAAGGATAAGTTAATGTCCTTTGCTGGGACATGGATGAAGCTGGAAATCATCATTCTCAGCAAACTGACACAAGAACATAAAACCAAACACCACATGTTCTCACTCATAAATGGATGTTGAACAATGAGAACACATGGACACAGGGAGGGGAACATCATACACCAGGGCCTGCTGGGGGGTGGGAGAGCTAGTGGAGGTATAGCAAGGGGTGGGGGGACTGGGGAGGGTTAACATTAGAATTACCTAATGTAGATGATGGGGGGATGGATGCAGCAAACCACCATAGCATGTATATACCTATGTAACAATCCTGCACAATCTGCACATGTACCCTAGAACTTAAAGTATAATAAAAAAATAATAAAGAATAAAAGATAACCAGGAAAAAAAAAAGGTAAAACAAATGCTCCTGGTAAGTAAGAGACACTTGTACAGAAATGTTTGGGTCTTTATCCAACAAAAATCCCCCAGCACCTAAGAGAACAAATTATATAAGTTAAATACAGTTACATTTTACCCATCCAAGTAGCTGCCCAGGATCTCGGATAATCATACCTGTGTATAGGTAGGTACCAGGAAGAGGACATGGATTGATAATCTTTTCTCATCTTGCTCAAAAAAGGGAAAAGTAAGCCATATTAAGTTACTAACTAAAAGGATTAACTCAGAAAGACTTTACAAGGCTCCTTTAACACTCTACTAGTAATTATATCTCAATTAAAGCTATATTATGCTAATGAATACAAGTCATTAAAGTGAAGCACCTTGAAGTTAAAATTCAAGCTCCTTAGAATGGTGGTTACCAGAGGGTTAGAAAAGAGGAAGGGGAGATGAAAAGAAGTTGGCTAAGGGGTATAAAAATACAGTTCTAAAGAAGGAATAAGTTATAGTATTCAATAGTATGGTAGGCAAATTACAGTTAATAATAATTTATTATATATTTCGAAATAGAAAAGAATTATAAGTTCCCAACACAAATAAAAGATATATGTTTGAGGTGATAGATATCCCCATTACCCTGACTTGATCATTACACATTATATACAGGTATCAAAATATCACACGTACCCCCAAAATATGTACAACTATTCTATATCAATAAAAAAATAAAAACTTCAAGCTCTTTTTCCAGCACCATTAAAGTTTTACAAAATTTGAGACTGCCCCAGATTTTTAACTTTTTCACTGAGAAAGCAAGACTTACCTTCCAGCTAATAACATATCACTACATACTAGAAAATATGTTTTCCATACGAAAAGTAGGTGAGTAAGACTACTATTCCCTGCTCATATGAGGGGCAAAATTACAGGGCCTAATTCCTCCTGATTATGTTTAGCAAAGTTTTTCTGTGCTTCTTTTCCATCTTCTGTGAGATACTGTATATAATAATTAAGAGCTCCAGCTCAAAAGCCACTGTAATCAAGCAAGAAAGCTTTTATGAAGATTTCTTGGAATAATACATTTCTTTTCATTAGGGAGCACAAACTGGATAATTTAGTGTAGACAATGAATGAAATAGAGGTTATCTAATCATACTTCCTACCTCTGTATCTCGAGAATCCTGAAAGACAGGGCTTCTCTTACTCCTTTTGGGCTGGGGGGAATGATGGTTGCCCTCTTTATTGCCATTTCTTCTTTTCCTGAAAATAAATTGCAAAGAGAGAGGAAAATATGTCATCTAAAAATTAATCTTTTGGACGCTTAAACTGTAAAGCAGTGACAACATATATATATATGAGATCTTGCCTGAAAAAATATGTCACTATCTGCTATCCCAAGATATAAAAGTCTTACGTACTCCATTACCAGGCATGAAGATAAAAAATGTAATACAAGAACTGTAAGTAAAGTCAGGCTGTAAATTTCATTTCTAGAAATAATTTTCATAACTTTAAGTGACCCTTGAAAATAAAGTAAGAACATGAGGAATTTAATAGCTAAGTTTTCAAAATCTACCTAATTAGTTTCATTGTCTTGACTCCATGAAGTTACAATTCCAGGGTAAATGATGTTTTAACTCCTTCCATAAGATAACACTTAAGACATGTATAACTGCCAGTGTCTATTTACTAGTAATTATAGCTCAATTAAAGCTATATCATGCTAATAAATACAAGTCATTACACTTGTAATGGTGTAGGGACACTGAAGAGCTATTTCTTGTATGTTGAATGTGGTTAGGCACTTACTGTTGCTATACCAACTAGTATTATGACATAGTAGTTACTCCACTGGATTGTCACCGATTACTTTCTTGAGATTGTGGCCGATTACTTCCTTGAAATATTTTTTTCAAAATTGCTTTCAATGATTGGTAAGATTACATCTTCAGTTTCAAGTTCCTTGTCAATAAGTAATCAGATTGCAGCATTTAACATAATTTTCACAGCACTCTATTAAGAATCAGACATTCTCCCCAGCCATCTGTTTAGAGACTACTTTTGAGTTTTTGATACTTCTAAGAATGGCTGAGTTTACCCATTTTTACAATTTCATTACTGTTTAGTCAATTCTCACCTTTGGGAGACTGAGTACTAATCATGTAGTGCAGTGATTTCTAACACTGTTAAATTAAACCACTTTCTTTAAGAAACTAAAAGCAACACATAGTAGGAAAAAAAGGGGTTCCTGTACTGGGAACAGGGGCTCTTTAACCACATCTCTCCCTACATCTGCTTTCCTGTGACACCCACTAACATAGCCTGAACTCTTCTTAAAACTGAGGAAACAGCAGACCCAGAGAAGCACAGTTACTCCGACAGTAAAATGAGTCAGGGTGGTAGAGCTAAGGCTGGAAGGAAAGTTCTCTTTAGCCTTGGCCCAAGGTCCTCCACAAAAGTTTTCAGGAAGTAAAAGTTAATGAAGAACTGCATGTCCCAATCAAACAATATCTTTATGATAAAGAACTTGCCAGTATAAATGAATCCAGATTATTTGTATACAGTGTTTAAAAAGGCACTTTTTTTTTTCTGCAGGAAATGTGATTTTTTCCCAGACATGTGTGAGGCATGCCAAAGCAGTTTTAGTTGGATTTGGGGAAAGAACTTTGTAGTCAGATGAGGCTTGCTTCCTATATACTGTTTACTGTCATATGTCTGTGCCCCTAATTCCAAGAGCATGTTGGTAATTTGGCCCCTGAATTCATAGTTAGTGTATTTTCCTTTATATTGCAAGCTCCTCATTACATTATCTAAATCAGTGCAGCAGGCTCCGTTGACTAGCTTTTCACCACCGGCCTAAATAACCTTAGGATGCCTTCCAGAATCTCAGTTCTATGAATTGATCCAGGGTAGGGTCTTTTTTTCTGAAAGACAGGCAATATACGAACAGCTGATCAAAACATGGAGCAACAATAAAAGATCCACCGCATCTACCAAGGAAATTCTAGGCTACATCTTACGGAAGCCTCAGTGGGATTATGAAATGAAAGAAAGAGCTTCGAACCTAGAAAGATCTGGGCTCTGTCCTGAGTCTGTTACCAACCAAGTAAATGCATTTTGTCAACTGAACTGGCTGAGGCCAATAAAACAGATTTTTAAGATATCCTAATGACACAGGCAAATGCTGACTACAAAATGCCAAATAAAAAATCATGTAGAAAACTGTTGCTACATTATACTCCATTACGAAATGATTGATTACATATAGAAAAAAATGACTGGATGTAAATATTATTTTATTTCACAATGTTTATTGAGCATCCACTAAGTGCTAGGCACTCCTCCAGGTGCCCAGGATACAAGAGTAAAACAAACACAAGCCACAGCTCCTGCCTTCATTAGGGAGCATGGTGATGGTTGTCTTTGATCATGGTATTTTGAGTATTTTGCGCTCAAGTTTTACTGAAACTTTCAACAGCTCACAATACGTTTGCATTATTTTTAAAACAGACTAATACTATGAAAATGGTTTCTCAAAGTGTGAAGCTGAGTTTAAAAAGCGGGATGTGGGCTGGGCGCGGTGGCTCACGCCTGTAATCCCAGCACTTTGGGAGGCCGAGGCGGGTGGATCACGAGGTCAAGAGATCGAGA
>NW_016108074.1:275398-278280 GCF_001604975.1 Cebus imitator | reverse complement strand
AGAATGCAACTTTATGAATGAAAAACATTCAAGGAAATTTATCACAAAATACGATTAATGGTCACGCCTGGGTGATCAGACTATGGGTAAGATTGGCTTTCTTTATTACACTTTACAGTCTAACCAAGTTTTCTACAATGAGATTCAGAGACGTTTGTAATGAAAGAATGCATTGATAAAGGTCCACAGAACCCCAGTATCACGTGGAGAAAGATGACAAAACCAATCAGAGAAACAGAAATAACAAGTTGCAAGGGTACCTAGCAGCCTCACCGAAGAAATGCCAATTTGAAAAACAGAATGGTATTGTCCACTGACTGAGTTTTCACAAGGGACCACGTCTCCCCACCTCACCCCCGCCTCCAGGGCTTGTAAGGCACCGACCACCAAAGAACCAGTATTTTCTTTCGGAGAACGCTTCGCGGCATTTTTTTCAAGTACGAAGGGCTGGGCTGAGGCGAGCAGGGCCGCTTCGCGGAGCAACACTGCTACCTCCAAGTCTTGCAACCCGAGCGCCACAAACCCCGGAGGAAAATACATCTCCGCTGCGTAACCTCCCCGAGCCCCAAGATCTTGGCTGCGAAAGCAAAGCGTGATGACGGTGAGGACCAGAGAATGGGCTGGTACCGGCCGGAAAGGCCCCGACGAACCTACCGTACAGGGCAGCCTCCCATAGTCTTGCCCTCAGAACCATAGCAACCGCGCAAGAAGTTTCTGCGCCGCCGGAAAAACGCAGCCCGGAGGGCGGGTCTGGCCTACGATTGACGGGCTCTGGGCCTGCGCATCGGAGCCCAGGGAGGTCCCTAAGGGTGAGGGGCAGAAGTGGAAAGTGGCTGATTTGAGAGCTAAAAAGATCCGTACCATAAAGGAAGCCTAACCCAGCTAGGGTCTAAGTGACCCTGCAGCCGAGGCTGCGGAGCAGACAGCCCTGGACAGGGGACTTTTAAACTTCCATGTTTGTCTCTGCATTGTGCAATTTTAACAAGAACCCTGCTAACTCAGTTTAGTTAGAATTCTCCATCCTCAATATCTCAGGTTCCTCATCCCACAGGTGATGTCTGATCACCGGAGTCCACCTTCACCAAGAATCCTGTTAGTTCAATTTAGCCAGAATACCTCCTTACCCTTGGTGTTTCCTCTTCGTAATTTTCCATCCATTGCTACCCACCCTGCTTTTTGGCTATAAATCCCCGCTTTTCCTTGTTGTATTTGGAGTGGAACCAAGTTTCTCTCCCTTCACTACATAACCCCCCATTGCAGTGGTCCTACACCTATCCTGATGGATAAAGTCTGCCTTACCGTTCTTTAATAAATGTCATGAATAATTTTTTTCCTTAACACCCTTTACTTGGATCCCATGCCCTTCCACATTTTCAAGGAATAAGCTTTTGTAATGATCATTCCTTTTACTTGAATAACCACGTTCTCCATGTCTATCGGATCATGCTATCATCTACAAAGTGGGCAAATAGATGGTTAGAAATGAAGGATTTTGTTTTCTAGAGCTGATCGTGGTTACTGCTGTGTTGTAGGTGAGACCCCAGGGGGCTGAATCATCTGAGGAAGGTTGTGGGTGGGGGGCGCTGGAAGGTATGCAAAGTGGCTGATTCAAGAGCCAGGAGTGCTACCCTGAGGCAAGCCTCAGCCAGATAGGGGCTAGGTTACCCTGCAGCTGAGGCTGTGGAGTGGACAACCCTGGCCAGGAGCGGACAACCCTGGCCAGGAGCGGAAGCGAGGATGAGGCCCAGATTCAGAGGGGTCTGCTGAAGCCAGCACAGATGGGCTGAGGCTGAGTCAGCCAAGGAGCACCAGATTCTGACCAAGATGAGAGAGACAAATATGCAAGTTACACCAGCCAGACATATGTGAGCAAATGAACATCATCAGCAGGATTTGGGAGAGAAGTTAGCCTTCCTTCAGAAACCACTGAAAACACTGCAATCAACATGAGACTCCTAAGCAATGCAGACCTGTATTAGGCCATCTTGTATTGCTGTAAAGAAATACCTGAGTCTGGGTAATTTAAAAAGAAAAGAGGTTTTAATTAGCTCACGGCTCTGCAGGTTCTACAGAAAGCATGGCGCTGGCTTTGTCAGAGGCACTCGAACCAGAGCAACTCGATTTTGAGTGAGGGGTAGGAAAAATGAGGCTGGGACTTGCTTAGCTGCATTCTCAGAAAGTTAATTATTTCTAGCCTCTAGAGGTTTACGGTTAAGGGAACAGATTGATAACATTTACTGAACAGACCCAGACTTAGGAGTGTCCCGATATCCTGATACCTTGAGAACAGAAGCATTCCTAATTTTGCTTTAAAGATCATAATATCAATTCTTGCAAAATATAGTAATTAAGAAAATTAATCCTTTATCACAAACCCTTGTAGCAGACCATATCTCCCCATAATCTTTTTTAATCCTGTATATACATGAGTATTTTACCTAGGGTGGACACATTCCTTCTCTTACTTTTGGGAACACCCTACTCTGTCTATAGAGTAGCCGTATTTTTCACCACTTTACTTTCTTAATAAACTTTCTTTTGCTTTGCACGGTGTACTCATCCTGAATTCTTTCTTGGATGAGATCCAAGAACCCTCTCCTGGGATCTGGATTGGGACCCCTTTCTGGTAACAGCTTCTGCTCAGCTTCTGGGGAGGCCTCAGGAAGCTTTTGCTCTTGGTAAAAGGTGAAGCAGGAGCAAGCACTTCATATGGCAAAGGCAGGAGCGAGAGAGAGCTGGGGGAGGGGAGGCAGGTGCTACACACTTTTAAATGACCAGATCTCATGATTATTATATAATGTTCAATTTTGTCCCTTGTAATAATCCCCAGTATGAAGTATGGTTTGTGAGGTATTAATTTGACACATTGAATTTTTTTTTTT
>NW_016108074.1:263057-274168 GCF_001604975.1 Cebus imitator | reverse complement strand
AAAGTACCTTCTCATGAAGACCTGTTTGGGTAGAGACAGACACATTTGTTCAGCCCTATTTTTCTCTTTTTCTTCCCCTCCTTCCCTCCCTCCCTCCTTCCCTTCCTCCCTTCCTTCCTTGTACAAAAATAAGTGAATTTATTTCTTCTAAGTAGAAAGATCAGACTATTTCATAAAGTTTTGTGAGGTTCTTTTGAAACTTATTTTGGATTGAGGGGTACATGTGCGGGTTTGTAATATAGGTAAACACATGTCACAGGGGTTTGTTGTACAAATAATTTTGACACCCAGGTATTAAGCCTGGTGCCCATTAGTTATTTTTTCAGATCCTCTCTCTCCTCCCACTCTCCACCCTGTGATAGCCTCCAGTGTGTTGATCCTCGCTATGTGTCCATGTGTTCTCATCATTTAGCTCCCACTTATAAGTGAGTACATGTGGCATTTGGTTTTCTCTTCCTATGTTAGTTTGCTAAGGATAATCACCTCCAGCTCCATCCATGTTCCTGAAAAGGTCATGATGTCTCTCTCTCTCTTTTTTTTTTTTAACAGATGCATAATATTCCATGGTGTATATATACCACATTGTCTTTATCCAGTCTCCTATTGATAGACATTTAGGTTGATTCTAGGTCTTTGTTATTGTGAATAGTGCTTCAATGAACATACTTGTGCATGTGTCTTAATATACCCAGTAATGGGATTCTGGGTCAAATGATAGTTGTGCTTTTAGCTTTTTGAGGAATTGCCACACTCCTTTCCAAAATGGTTGAAATAATTTACACTTCCACCAACAGTGTATAAACATTGCCTTTTCTCCACGAACTCACCAGCATCTGTTATTTTTGTTCTTGATTTTTCATCCAGCCTTATACCGTTTGACTATTATTTTCTTTGAGACGGGATCTCACTTGTCTGTGAATGTGGATTCTACTTATGTCTGAGACTTCCAGGGATTCCAGCTGTCTCAGTAGCCTATGTGTAAACTTTATGAATTTGTTAATTTTGAGTGTTTTCTTCTTACCCATTTTATGACTGTCACTTCTTGCACACATGTTCTGTCAGAGGTGACACAGTTTGTGTGTCTCATCTCACCTCAGAGGGACTTGTCACCCTCTTATATCAGTTCCTGTGGCTACCTTATTACCTCAGCTCTCTCATGATCTAAAAAAATGATAATATAGATTATTAGGCTTTTTCTTATTTTCAGGGTTAAAGTGACTTTCTCTTCAGCCTTTCTAAATATTATGTGGAGGTAGAGCTCTCCTTTGTTAATACTTTGACTACTGGTACAAAAATGCAGCATTGAAATATTTGAATTAAAAGATAATCCAGGGGCTAGCTGACTATGACTTGAAGGCTAAATCCAGCCCATGGCTCATTTTTGCATATCCTTTGAGATAATAATTTTTTTTTTTTTTTACATTTTAAACACCTTAAAAAAAAACACAACAATATGCCACAGAATCTATGTGGCCCACAAAGACTAAAATTTTTACTGCCAAGCCCGTTAAAGAAAAATCCATGACCCTGTATTAATCTAATATCTACTACTCTGCATCACATTAAGGCTTACATTTTTCATCCATTATTTAATTTATTTACTTAAAGATTGAAAAGTATGGATTACTTTCTGGTCTTACTCTATCCCCTCAAAAAAGCATCCAGCTTTACCAAACTATGTTTCCACTCTGAGAAACTTGTCCCAGGGCTTAGATGAATACACAAATATGTATCTGAGGTAGGAGACTGGCAGGGCTTGTTTCTGGTCATAACCCTGCTGACTAAAACAGGATCTGATTCAGACAGAATAAAATGGAGAAACTGGCAGAAACCAGCAGATGGCCACAAAGGTGATCCCTGGCTGCCCTCTTTGCTTATTAGCATGCACCATCACAGTTTACAAATGCCACGTCAATGAACTGGAAGTTACAACAGCTTCCCATGGCAATGGCCTGGAAGTTACCGCCCCTTTCATAGAAAGTTCTAAATACTTCTCTCCTCAATTTGCATTAACCTGCCCTTAATGTACATATAATTGAAAGTGGGTATAAATGAATAGAAATGCATTTGCAAAGACCCCATAGGTTGCTGACTCTGGTGTAGTGCCTATGAGTTAGCCCTCCTCTGCAAGGAGCAGCTCCATTCAATAAAAGATTGCTGCCTGATACCACCAGCTCACACTTGAAATCTCTCCTGGGCAAAGCCAAGAGGCCTCCCAGGCTAAGCTTCAGTTTTGGGGCTGGCATATCCTGCATCAGTTTCAAAGGGAGAATTTTTCCAAATATTTCATGATTGTGTATTTCTCAAGGCGATTTGTTAAAAATGTCAATATATCAGAATCTTTCATTCTATGTCTTGGTCAATGTGTCATTTATCTAAGCATAATGCTGACGTATACCTCAAGCATAATGACTGTTAGTCTGCTTAGAAATGCAGTATAATTATTGCCCAGTAAGATGTAACATCAAATATTCACATTTAATTGCACTGGACTCCTCCAAGTACTTACAGGAAAGTTGGTAAGAATAAATATTCATGCTTGAAAATATTTTGGAATATGTGCAAAACAGATCAAATCTGAATACCACAGATGGCACTGTCACAAGATGCTAACAAAGTACCTAATAGGAGCCATAAGAGACAGTCAATAATAAAAGGGTGAAATGAAAGGGAACACATCAAAGCATCATCAGACGAGTGCAGAAGCACACACATTACAACACCCTGCAGCTGCAGAAAGACATGGTAGGAACTAAAGCCCCACCACTAATCAGACTTCTTCTCACCAACTCATGAGTTCACAAATGAGTTTGCTAAGTGTCAAATGCCCACAATAAAACTGACCAATTTAAACATCACTGAGGGCTACTTAAAGCATTATGTAGAAAGCTACAGACAACAGTGAATTTATTCTGAGCTAGTCTTAATCCATCATCTTCACAGATGGCTAAAGGAAGGGCCTCTAAACATTTTGTCTCATAACCTCTAAGGCAGTGACCTTCCAACTCTTTTATTACAATGCATGAGAAATACACAGTTTGTATATACTTCAGCACACAAATAAATATGTGTATGTGAATGTGCAGTGTATTTGTATATTCTGTATGCAGTGGACACTATTTACTAATTATTTTATCTACTTTCTTTAAAATTATCATTCTTTGAATTCATCCAGCTGGTCAAAGTTTATCTCTCACAGGAATCATGGGAAGAAGCTTAAATTTGGCATGAAGTTAAACACCGCCCTTTGAAGCTGGAGTGTGGCTACTCAGCAATCATCAAAATCCAGGTCCCAGTGAAGCAGAACCATGCAGCCATCTGATGCCGTGACTTTGATCATGTGCCAGTTAGTTGCTCACGGAAAGTCTACATTCAGAAATCACTGTCTCCCATTCTTTGAGAACTTCTGAGTGCACTATACTAAAAACTATAATTAATAAAAGAAAAAAGAAAGTAAAATTTAGTAACGATAGTGTCCTTGGCAAGAAAGTACAGGAAAGATAAAAGATATACTAAATATTAGATCAGGACTATGACTGCTCTTACTCCTTAAAAAAAAAACCAGAAATTGAGAAACCTCTGTTTTCCTACTCAAGGTATTTCCTTAAGGGAATTCCAGCTGGATGGAATATACAGGAGTCAGCTCAACAGTATTTCCTAATTTACTTACAGAAAGATAGATCTGATCAGGGCCCCCTTCCTATGCTTCCTTTTCATATACTATTTCCCACATTAACAGGAATCATGCACACAGCTTACTGTCTATGTTAATGTGAGTTTATACTCCACTGGCTTCATCAAAATAAGTTTTCTAATACAGGAATCTCTTGCCTAGGAAAATAAACATTGCAAAGAACTTTACCGTTCGTTTCAGCAACTGCCTGAAAGATCCATCAACTCCTCAATAAAAAGTGTCAAATGACATTTTTCAATCCCCAAACTCTTTGAAACCTTAGCCTAAAAATCTTGTCTTGTTGACTCCATCGATCCTAAATCATTATGATTCCTACCCAATTCTAACAAAACTGTCCCTGACTTTGAAAGACCCACTTTATGTTAGATTTCAAAATCAGAAAAAATGTGCCTAAAGCCAGTTCACAACTGACATAGTAGTGGCTCTTTTGAGGTAGTGCTCTTCTTTACAGTGTTATGCAAATAATGTCAGAGCTGTCTTATGAACAGGTTATTTGGCTGCTATCTGGGAAGTACAGTTTATGACGAGCATAGTCACCACTGCTGTGCATCATGTCACAGTAGACTGAGCCTAGATCCTATCATCAGTATCTATGTAGATTTCTGAACTATACACTGCCTGAATGACCTACAGATATATTCAGGTAAATCTATTTCTAGTCCAGAGACTTAACTATGCAGTTACACAACCTAAAAAAGTAAACAGGTGTGTATTTATTTAGTCTGCATTAGAATTTATTTAGTTAAATTCATTGCAAGCATGACAGAAAACAGAACCACATAAAAATGGATTAATCAAAGCATGTATAAAAATTGGCCTAGGTGGGAGGATCACTT
This sequence comes from Cebus imitator, assembly GCF_001604975.1. Taxonomy (NCBI): domain Eukaryota; kingdom Metazoa; phylum Chordata; class Mammalia; order Primates; family Cebidae; genus Cebus; species Cebus imitator. The sequence continues at coordinate 269,638 of NW_016108074.1, read as the reverse complement.
GAGCCCAGGTATTCAAGACTAGCCTTAGCAACACAGTGAGACCACTGTCAAAAAAAAAAAACAAAAAACATTACCCAGGTGTAGTGCTGCCCATACCTGTAGTATCAGTCACGGGGGGGACTGCATGTTAAGGATTGCTTGAACCCAGGAGATCGAGGTTGCAGTGAGGTATGGTCATGCCACTCCCCTCCAGCCTGGGTGACAGAGCAACATCCTGTCTGAAGAAAAGCATCTATAAATATAGATATGAAAATAATTAATTTCTTTCACAAAAGGTCTTTCTGAGACACGTCCTCCACCAAGCGTGACGTGGGACTGTCTGTTTCCAAAGTTTCTGGATGCATGAGACAAAACAAAACAAAGCAAAAAAGATCTCTCAAGTCTCTTTCTTTGTGTTCCTGAGACCCGGTAGATGCCAGTCTGGGGACAGTGGGAAAACCCTGTCTGGCCCTGCCTGTGCCTGACTTAACTGACTTAACCCCTTGCTGAGCAAGTCCTTTTTTGCCCATATGTCTTGATGTCTGTCTCTTGTCCCTGCAGAGCCCTGACAGATAGTGACTTCTTTCATTCTTGCCAACTAGGATCCAGCTGGTAGGTCCCCAGATCAGTCCTCCCAGAAGTTGAAGGGGAAGTGAGTGTGAGGAGGGGCGGGTGGTCTTTGCATGGATCAGGCGACTGGGTTCATGGCCACGTAGGGAAAAGGGTTTTGAGGTGGTCATCCTTCTACTAAAAGGCGACACTGCCATGGCTTTGTCGTCGTGGGGAGCCCAGACAAGGGAGGAACGAAGGCCCTAGAGGGGAGGAGGGTCAGCTGAACAGAGTGAGTTGTGAAGGGGTACACTATTTGAGGTCTTTGAGTCCTTAGAGCATATGAATCCGTCCTCTCTGGGTTCCAACATCCTTAGTGGGGACCTGGGAAGAAGCGGAGGAGTGGCCGTGGCAGGACGAGGAAGGGCAATTCGGGCCGCAAGACAAACTCGTATTTCACTGCGCATGCTCCTTGGGTGGCCGCCTTGGTGCGCATGTTCTCTAGGCTTCTTCCCTCAGCCCCTTTGCAGCACGTCGCCGTTGCTGTGGAGCTGTGAGGGTGTGAGGGTCTCTTTCCTGCTGTTTGGACTCTTTCTCCCCTACTGAAACGCAGCGGGTAGGTCTGTCCACAGGGCAGGCCTACCAGGAGGTGAAATGAGAATGAGTGTGAGGAGCCAGCAAGCTTCTGAATGGGACAGGCAGCGTGGTCCGGTGCTCAGAGGGAAAACTGCCTCCGGGTCATCATCCTTCTCAAGCGGCACCACCGCCATGGGCCTTCTTGTCTTTGTAGGGTCACAACTAGGGAAGAAGGAGGGCCACGGAGTGGACGGGGGTCAGGTGGAGATGGGGCGAGTGCTGGGGTTGCTGTTGGAGGTATCTGAATCCTGGAAGCACCTGGAACCCCCAACAGACGACAGATTCCAGACTCCTAGGTCGGGGGGTTTGTGTGGGTGGGAAGAGATAGGAAGGGAGGAGGTGGGTGGTAAGGAAGGAGCCTAGAAACTTGGAACATTGTGGGCTAGTGACCACAGTCCTCAGTTCTGTAGAGTGCCCGGCAGAGGTGGCTAGTGAGGAGCACCCAGCGCTGTGTCACAATTTCTGAACTCCACCATGGAGGTTTGAATGGGCGGGGCTCTGCATTCCAACAAAACTTGATTTTAGAGTGCAAATGGGCCTAGCAAATGGGTGTGTGAGAAAAGCCGTTGTCACTCAAATTTTAATTTTCTAGCTGTATTTTCCTAAATGTCTCCATGATGGAGAGTTCAGTCGTGACACCAAACTTCATTGGAAATTTCTTGCGTCTTTGCCAGGAGCCTTAAGACATTGCTGTGCTAGCTTAACCAACATAAGTAGCTTTGCAAGCATACGATTCACAAGGCATACACACATACTTGCCCTGGGAGTTATTTCAACATTTTTCCAAATTAAAAAAGAATTACAAGTTAACATTTGTCCATAGAAGTGCTGAAATATAGCTATCCTCTCAAGCGCATTTTCCCAGTCACAGTATTCTGTTTGCAGAGTGAAATATGAGGTGCTAAGGAACATCAACATATAGGCCTATATACCAAGACGAAGTTTACAATTTTCTGAGCTCAGTGTGTCTCTGCTCGTGAGTGCCTTAAGATTCGACATTTTTTATTAGCAGAAATTTGTTTTTGTCATAGTGTTGTTGAATTAGTATAGTTTTTATCAGCCTTCTGTGCTGATAAAATAATCATGGCGTCTCATGAAGGTCAGACTAATCCAAGAGGATTATGTTCTGGCTTTGTCTGGATAGATGATCTTTTGTTCCCCAGTTTTTGCCCATGACTTCCTTTTCATGCTTATTGATGACTGATTGCACACATCCTTACCAAGATAGGTTAGAATGACTTCCAAAGCCCTTGAGGGTAACTTAGAGTAAACTGTCTGTGGGAAGAGTAATTTTATGAAGCATTAAGAATATGGAATACTGGGCCAGGCGCGGTGGCTCATGCCTGTAATCCCAGCACTTTGGGAGGCCAAGGGGCAGATCACGAGGTCAGGAGATCCAGCGCCTTCTGGCCAACATGGTGAAACCCTGTCTCTACTAAAAATACAAAAATTAGCAGGGCATGGTGGTATGCCTGTAATCCCAGCTACTCAGGAGGCTGAGGCAGGAGAATTGCTTGAACTGGGGAGTTGGAGGTTGCAGTGAGCTGACATCGTGTCACTGCACTCCAGCCTGGCGACAGAGCGAGACTCCATGTAAAGAAGAAGAAGAAAAAGAGAGAATATGGAATAGTGTTGGAGAAGTGTCTTTAGACTTGTTTATGTTCAGAAATATCTATGTATTCTGTATATTTATATTATTGACATGTACGAATAACAAAACTTTTTATTTGCACACTCTCACTCCTCCTGTGAGTGTGAGTGAGACCAGTCATGAAGAATCTCAAGAAGGGGAACCACCCACTGAAAGTCAGGATCCTACACTCGGTCAGGAGAGAGAAGAAGATCAGGGTGCAGCTGAGATTCAAGGTGCTGGGAGGGGAAAGAAAGGCCTCCTATGAGGGGAGGAGGCCTATGTGTGCATCATGCTTTATGCCATAACCAGCAACAGGAGGAAAAAAAAAAAACATTAGGAAAGGATCTCAAACATTTGCTGAAAGTTGGCTGGAAAAGTGAAGCGTATAGTTTGCAGTTTTATGCAGTCACTGGATATAGTGAATCTTCTCTTTTTCTTTGAGATTTACTTTGTATGCTTGAAATTCAGTCCTTGCTAAATTAGGACTTAGGTGACCACAGCCCTGAGGTCTGTAGAGTGCCTGGTAGAGTGTTCAGTGAGAAGCACCCAGTGCTGTGTTGCAACTTCTCAACTCCACCCTGGAGGTTCGAACGGGAGGGGCTCAGCATTTTAACAATTGATTTTTGAAACCATCTGATGTAAGAAAGTGCACATTATTCCACTAGTTTAATTTGATCTTCTTAGAATGTTGTATCATCTTCTCAGCCGTGGTATCCACAGTGTCATAAGCACCCTTTAATAGCACGTAGAGTGCCAAGTCACCCTACCTTATAACACCCTGAATAAAGCCCATTTGCATGGGGATATTAGCCCCATTTTATTAATAAGAAAATTGAGGCTCATGGGTTGAGGCTTGCCAAAGAACACTTGAGTCATGGAGACAGGATTCATATTTCGTTCCAAGGATTGTGTTCTTTCTGTCATCTATGTTGTAAGAAAATGTGACTGGTTTTGCTTAAGATGCATAATACCTAAATATGTCTGTACTATAAGGTATTTCAGTATTGGCTTAGGACAAAACACGGTTCAGTGAAGCAGGACAGCAACTCCGGAAAAGAGCTCAGTGAATGACAGCCACTGTTTCCTTTCATTGGTATTTTTGACAGTATGTTTGGTAAAAGCTGGATAATTCAGGACACTGGCATACGGATAGCTATATTAGTATGATTTTAAGGGGCTTTTAAAAGTCGTTTCAACACTTTTGTAATTAGAAAACTTAAAGTGCCATGAGATTATCATGAAACAAATTGTTTCCTCAACGGGTAGCATTTTCAAGGTAAACATGGACAGAGACTTTAAGTTGCGGGATACATGTGCAGAATGTACAGATTGGTTACATAGGTATACATGTGCCATGGTGGTTTGCTGTACCCATCAACCCATCATATACAGTGGGTATTTCTCCTAATGCTATCTCTCCCCTAGCCCCCAACCCCATGACAGGCCCCCATGTGTGATATTCCCCTCCCTGTGTCTGTATGTTCTCATTGTTCAACACCCACTTATGAGTGACAACATGTGGTGTTTGGTTTCTGTTCCTGTGTTAGTTTGTTGAGAATGATGGTTTCCAGCTTCATCCATGTCCCTGCAAAGGACATGAACTCATCCTTTTTATGGCTGCATAGTATTCCATGGTGTTGTATATGTGCCATATTTTCTTTATCCAGTCTATCATTGATGGGCATTTGGGTTGGTTCCAAGTCTTTGCTATTCTGAATATTGCTGCAATGAACATATGTGTGCGTGTGTCTTTATAGTAGAACGATTTATAATCCTTTGGGTATATACCCAACTACTTCTTTGCACTCAACTTCCTGTACTCTCACTGCAGGACAGTGATTTTGTTGTTGGTGGTGGTACTTTATTGTCAATGAGTTTCATTTATGGAAAGTTACATATAGGGCCTTTCGACTTAAGCATAACTTTAATTGATTTTAACCAGAAAGTTTTCAAGTTACCTCAACAAGGGATGGGTGTCACCACTGTATGACTTGTCATAGGCCAGCCAATACATTGATGTAAACTTTCAGAAAATTACATTTAAGTTATGATTAAAATGCTATTTATGTGGCAGACTTCAAATTTCTTAGATAGTTGATACTCGCTGTTTGTAATACACAATGGTAAAGTATGGGAAATGTTGGTGTAGTATGATTGATCCTTAGATTGTCATTTAAAATAAGATTTCAGGCCAGGACCAGTGCCTTATGTATATAATCCCAAAACATTGGGAGGCCAAGGCAGGCAGATCCCTTGTGCCCAGGAGTTTGAGGCCAGCGTGGGCAACATGGGGAAACCACATCTCTACCAAAAAATAAAAAAAATTATCCTTGGTGGTGGCATTCATCTGTAGGCTCAGCTATTTGTGAGGCTGAGACAAGAGGATCCGTTGAGCCCAGAAGTCTGGGCCTGCAGTGGGCCGAGGTGGTGCCACTGCACTGCAGCCTGGACAGAGTGAGAGCCCGTCTCAAAAAAAAAACAATTAAATACATAAAATAAGCCTTCATAATATGAGATAACAAAGTGGTAACATTTTTGCATCACATTTGCTATGACGTTAGCCTACAGGCTTTTAACACTGAGGAAAAGAATATTATCATTTCCTTATTTATATTTTATGTTTGCCTGCTTCACTTGATAACTTTTGCATTTTAAAGCGTGTGACCTGGAAACTGATCTTCAGGAGCTGTCTCAGTCAAAGACCGGATGAATGCGGAGATGGTCCTGATGTCAAGGGGAAGATTCTGCCAAAACTAGACCATTTTTTTTTTGTGGTTTCAATTCTTTATTAACACTTTGATTAGAAAAATGTTGCCTTAGAATATTACATTTTAGAATTATTTTTTAAAACTTTATTGGGGATATAATTGATATGAAGTATATATTTGCAGTGTACAATTTGATGTTTTCAACAATATGATAAGTTATATATGCACAGTAAAACCATCCCAATAAAGCTACTGAACATTAAAAAAAAAAAAACTAGACCATTTTTAAATGCCAGAAGGAGGTATGTTATCCGTTAAGATGCAAAATTACATGCTTTCTGTTTTCCACAATATTATACTTTTGATAATAAAAAGAGTGAACATTAGTGCCCCTTTAAAAACAGAGCTCAAATGCAGACTTTCTTTCAAAGGTGGTTCAGACCCTGAATGCCTGACTACAGGTTTAAATGAAGAAAGGCTGAAATAATACAAACTGGTTTTATCTAAGGTGTTTGACTTTAAAAGATCTCAATAAAGTTTTACAGCTTTTTCCAAAGAATTCTTGCACATCTTTTGTTAATTTTATTTCCAAGTGTTTGAGACTATTGAAAATTGTGGCTGGGTGCAGTGGCTCACGCCTGTAATCCCAGCACTTGAGATGCAGAAGCAGGAGGATTGCTTGAGTTCAGGAGACTGACACCGGCCTGGGCAACATAGCCTCTATGAAAATGAATGAAGGAATGTAGGAATGTATGTATGTAGTTGTAGTCCCAGCTGCTCCAGATGCTGAGGTGGGAGGATCCCTTGAGCCCAGGAGGTTGAGGATGAGGTTAATCATGTTCAGGCCACTGCAACTTCAGCCTGGGTGACAGAGGGAGACTTTGTTTTGAAAAAAGGGGAAAAGAGTATTTTGAGAAATTTTGTGTTCTGATTGAACTAGTATATACAAGTGTGATACTGTGAAATATATGTTTGGTCCTCCAGCCAGTTTACTGGTATACAACTCCCCAAAATTTTAGAATCTCCAAGAAGTGACATCTTTTTGTTTTTTGTTTTTTTTTTTTAGGAAAGTGTTA
>NW_016108074.1:249343-262999 GCF_001604975.1 Cebus imitator | reverse complement strand
TTGGAGTGATATCTTTTATGTGCTAGTGAGTTGATGGAGGCTGGCAGCCCCTAGACAGCTCTAAGATGAGGAGATTAGAGGGATGGCACTTTCAGGCACACCCTCAAGCTTCGGGGAAGGGAGAGGCTTTTCTGTGCTGAAAATTTTTTATCTATTTAATCATCCCCTTTCTCCTCCAGACTTGACTTTTCTGGAAGAGTTGTATGCAAGAGGGACACAGCATTTTCAAAAAACACACTTTAGTATAATTTAAGTAAAAATATTCATGTTTAAGAAATGGTCAGGATAAAAATTCTGAATTTTGAAGAAATTAAAAAATGGGTTTACAGCACCTCCATCCCTTTTGTCTCTAACATTTATCCAGAGAAACGTGGAAAACTGCAATTCCTGGCTTGTGGCTGCTGCATTGAGTAGTGAAACTGCTGGACCTCTTCTGTCAATATTGTCACACATCCAGATGTATTAACCACAAAATGCAAGGCCATTTTAAAACTCCCCCGCTTTTTCATCTCCAGGAAGCTTCCTTCAAACACCTTGCAGTAAATTCAGCATTCACAGAGTTAAAACACGATGGACAAGAGAGATCCTGGCTCATACGTTGGGAGGTGGCTTTAGTAGCAGCAGCCCAGCTGAAAACAAGGCTGGAATGGTCGTCACACCCCCAACCCCACTTTTTGAGACAGGGTTTTGCTCTGTTGCCCAGGCTGGAGTACACTGGAGGGCTCATAGCTCACTGCAACCTCAGACTCCTGGGTTCTACTGATCCTCCTGCCTCACTTCCTGAGTAGATGGGACTACAGGCACGTGTCACCACACCCAACAAATTATTAAAATTTTGTAGAGCAAGAGGTCTCACTATGTTGCCCAGGCTGGTCTTGGACTCCTGGCCTCAAGTGATTCTCCTGCCTTATCCTCCCAAAGTGCTGGGATTACAGGTGTGAGCCACTACACCTGGCTTGTTCCCCACCCCCTTTTTTTTTCTTTAAGACTTAAGGTTGATCTAACGCTTTGTTCAAGCCCAGGAAACTTTTTTTTCCCTCCCACTTGGAGGAAAGAGCAATTCAAATGTTCAGGAATTTTTGCCTACTCAAAGCTCTTTGACATTTGGGTCCTTTCTCTACCTGCCTGCAGGAGAAAACGGAAACCAAAGTCAGCACCTGGCTGCACTTTTCCCCCTTCCATTATCCAGCACAGAACAGCGGTTAAGGGATTCAGTGAGCCAGCTCTCTTACAGTTGGAGGGATTATTGTTAAATGCTGGGAGTGCATCCATGTATTTCTCATAACAGACAACAGGTCAGCTGCTGCTTCACATTATGGGGAAATCCATAGTCTCCCAGGTGTGACAGCTTCATCATCTCTAGCCCTTCACTCTTCCTTTATTGGAAGAAGGCTTTCACCATATTTTAGTGAGTTAGGGTCTTGCTGGTGACTCACACTGTGTCAGGGATCCCCAAGGCCACCCTCACTTTCAGTGGTTCCCTGGCATTCCCTGCCACCCTTCTGTATACGGTGCTCATAACTGAAGCCAGGCCCCTCACCTTAGCTCAGGATCCCATGCCTCCCACCTTCTCATGGGCTTTGTTCCTGCAATGATCACTCCTTTCTCCTGAACCATCACTGCTCCCTATATATTGGATCATTCCCCAAGCTAAGATGAGACTCACCTCCTTCCCCCATGTCCTTGTGTAGCTACTAACATATTTATCTGCTGCCATTGAAAGCGAAACTGCATCAACGGAAACAACTCACTGCATTGGAATCAATTTTCGAAATTGTCTGGAAAGGAAAATGAATCAGAGCAGCCAAAACAATTCTGAAGGATAACTTTGGGGAATTCAGACTGCATAATGTCAAGATTCACATTAATTCTATCTTATTTATTATTTTATTAATATGATTTTTAATCATCCAGCCCCATATGTCAATTATGTTAATTCTATAGGAATCAAGACAGGGTGCTATCGGAGAAAAAATTAACTGAACAGAATAGAATCCAGCAACAGACTCACAGACACGGTAAATTCATTTTCAGAAAAGGTTCAAAGGCGATGGAGAAAAATTGTCTTTTCAAGAAATAGTGTTGTTTTCTTCCTGCTTCTTGGCCACTACATCATTCATCATTTTTTAAATTCCTCTGCATCCCTTCTCTGTGTTTCCCCTTTGCACTTCAACTGCTCTTCTGTTTAAGGGTCTGTCTGTCCCATCACAGTGTGATAGCCCCCACAGCAAGTACCTCGTGTTGTTGGCTGGTCTTCCTATTTCCAGCATTCCAGATATTTCCTGTAACATGGCAGTCATCAATGCATGTCTACTGAATTGATTAATCAATCTTCTGCCAATCTAACAGATAGGCATCTCTTCTTTTTGGGACTCATTATTGGAGATGGTATGTTTCTAGGCACCTTACACATGGCGTTTGGTTTCGTGCCAGACACTCTAGGGTAATAGCTCTGCCATGGTGCCCTGGAGCTCTTGCAGGCCACCACATAGGCCACATAGGCAAAGCCAGGCTGCAGGCTAACCTGATTCTTGGCAGAATACCTCGAATCTCATTGAAACAAAGGGAGATACGCAGCATGGTGGGAGCTGCCAAAGGTACTTTCTTGCCAGCTCCCTATCTTCTTGAAGGCTGACACAAGGCCATTCTTCATTCATCTTCCTAGTTTTAGTTAAGCCCAGGCCTTTGCTCGTCTTAAGGTACAGTTGTAAAATATATAAGTGCTCACTGCCTTAGGGTATATCTGTGGGCTCCTCATTGGCAGAGAGACCCACCATCTGTGCTGTCTGTCACTGAGTACCTCCAAATTAGTGTCATACTATGGGACATGATGCTGTTCTTGCTTTTGCTGTGTCTTCAAGCAATCAACCACTTGGATCCATTTGGGCTCATTGTCTCCCTACAGGCCAAATCTGTGGATATGTGACAATCCGAACTAACAGCTGCAGTGGTGATCCTTGCGGCCCTGTTCGCCACCACAGGGCTGCTTAGGGAATGCTTGAACACTTGACACACTATTGTATTCAGTTGTGTGTGGTGTTGCTTGACCAGAATATTGGCCTATTCTTCATGGCATCACACACAGCCAACAAGATTTCAGCATGTGCTATTGACTTAGGGTTGGCCTTGTCACACCTTGGTTATTTACAAATCAACTTTAGAATCGATGCCATGTCTGACATCAGCTACACTGCTACTTAATTAACATATTTATTTAAATCAAATAAGTTTCTGAACTGAAATTCATTTGAAAAGGTAAGTAGATATCTCTGCTTGACATTCAAAAGCAGTTATCACATACTAGAGATGCAGTTGTAAAGAAAACTGGAATGAGAAAAAAATGGAAATTTTAAAGGAAAAAAGGAAATATAACTAGTAAACCAAATTTATCTGCAATGTAATGCCTACTTGGTATGTTATTTCATTGATTCTTCATAGGAATAATTTAGTATAAATATTCTCATTTCTAATTTGGAAATGGGGAAACTGTCCCAAAGGATACATGTATCTTGCCCAACATCTCAAAGCCAGTGTGTGAGAGGCAGGAGAGAAACCCATGGCTATTCCATGCCATAGCCTATAAAAAGACAGTATAGATAGGACCCAAGTCATCTTGCCTTAGCAAGTTGCCCTGTTGCTTTCCCCTTTATTCTACCTATGCCCTAATTCTGTCACCCAGCTCTGCAGCCTAGGGACTTCTCACATATTTTTTGGCAAGTGGGATGCCCTGAGAAAGGATGCAGATCAGGAGATACATAGGGCAAGGCATGTTGGAAGGGGCAGGGAGCTTCCATGCCCATAGAGGGCATGGTACCCTCCATATGTTCAGCTAGCTGGAAGCTCTATGAACCCTGTCCTTTGGGGTTTTGATAGAGGTTTTCATTATGTAGGCATGTTTGATTAAACCATTGGCCTGCCATTGGTGATCAGCTTAACCTTCAGCCCCTCTCCCTTACCTGAGGGTTGGGGGTGGGGCTGAAAGTCCCAACCCTCTAATCCCCATTCTAGAGCTACCTGTAGGTCATTTAGACAGTATATGGGTCAGAAATATCCATAGCTTGATCTTTGTTACTGCTTTTCTCCTAGCTTTAGGTTGTTTGTTCTTGTTTCTCCAGTTCTTTGAGGGGTGACATTAAGTTGTCAATTTGTGCTCTTTCAGACTTTTTAATGTAGGCATTTAGCACTGTAAACTTTGCTCTTAGCAGTGCTTTTTCTGTATCGCAGAGATTTTGATAACTTGTCTCAATATTATCATTCAACTTAAAGAATTTTAAAATTTTTAACTTGATATCATTAACCCACATATCATATAAGAGTAGATTATTTAATTTTTATGTATTCGTGTAGTTTTTGGGGTTCCTTTTGGAGTTGATTTCTAGTCTGATTCTACTGTGGTCTGAGAAGATACTGGATACAATTTTGATTTTAAAAAATTTATTGAGACTTGTTTTGTGGCCTACCATATGGTCTATTTTGGAGAATGTTCCATGAGCTGACAAAAAGAGTGTATATTCTGCAAATCTTTGGCAGAATTTTCTGTAAATATTTGTGAAGTCCCTTTGTTCTAGTGTGTCATTTAAGTCCATTGTGTCTGTTGACTTTCTGCCTCTAAGATATGTCTGGTGCTATCAGTGGTGTATTGAAGTCTCCCACTATTATTGTTTTGTTTTGCTGTCTATTTCATTTCTTAGGTCTGAAGCAGGAGTGGCAGGGAACAAACCTCTCGAACACTGAACTGAGGAAGGAAGTGGCTTCTTATTTGGCTGGGAACTGCAGGGGGCTACAGCCTCATTCACCGAGCTCCCTGAGCTGCAGCTTCTCTCTCCTTTTATAGGTTTACAACGCTAAAGGGGAAACTGAGGCAGAACTATGTCATTCTCCATTTGCTGGACGTCCAACCTTACAATGTTTTGGCTTCATTGATTTGCTAATTCATATGCAGCGTGAGCAGGGACCAGCAGCGGAGGGGGCTTGCAGAGACAAGACAAAAGCAACAAGCTGTTTGTTGGCAGAGGTGTTTCCAGGAGGGAGCCTGGACTTTGGAGATGTGGGGACGTGACCCAGTGCCAGGCTCCAGCCGGCAGGGATAACATTCATTTGCAACTCTTTCAAGGTTAACAGATAGCAGAGACGCTGGGAACTGGAAAGGGAGTCATTTTCCCAGCTCTTTGCTACTTTATTTTATTTTATTTTTTCTCTTCTTCACCCATCTGGAAGCTGGGGAGGGAGGAGATAAAATAGAAGGAGGCAAAGGGGTCTTCCCTCTTACCCCCGTTTGAGAATCTCACTTACCTCTTTTTTTTTTTTTTTTTTTTTTTTTTTTTTTTTTTTTTTTTTTTTTTTTTTTTTTTTTTTTTTTTTTTTTTTTTTTTTTTTTTTTGTGAGAATTCTCACTCTTACCTTCAGCCTCACTGTTGGCATTTTCTGGTGAGACAGATTGGTGGTGGTGGTTCATGCAATAGGTCTGCACTGATGTTTTTTCTTGAACCATGGCAGTAATAAATCCTTTTATCACTTGAAGGAGTAAAGGCATTAAGCAGGGGAGCAATATTCATGCTCCTATCATGAGTGACACACTTATGATAATGGTCTTGAGCCCTCCTATAGCAGGAAACAAATTCCCAAACACTGATTCAGGGTTGAACCCATGCCGGACCTGTACGGGTACATGCATCAGTTTTGTCATGTCCCTTACAATATTTTCAATTATGAGGTCCTGGGTAGCATTATATAAACAAGTTCCTTTGAGGGTTCTGGTGCATTCATAATAACTGTAGAACAAGAGAACTGTGGTAACCTTTTGTCCTACCATAGTAACCTTATGTATGCACTGGGAACAATCCTTGGATGGGGGATTTACATCTACTGGGGTAGCAAAGACACAAGTCCATAGTCCAAAGAGAAGGAGTACCTGTCCCATGGAGGCAGTCCTCATGCTTTGGCCATTCGTAGACCAGTCAGCTTCCGGGGTGTGACTGGAGTAGGGCTTGTTGTCTCGGTTCTCCTTAAGGTGATCTTACATGGGTTATCGAGATCTGTCTTCGCTTCCCAGGTGTCTGATGCTGCAGGAACTCCTTTGACCTTCACGGCAGTTGGAGTTGTCAGAATGACAGTTTGGGGTCCTTTCCACCTCGGTCATAGGGAGCCCACGTTCTAGTCCTTGATCGAAACTCAGTCACCTGGTGAGAGAGGGTGAACTGGGGAGAATAAGATGACAGGCCATCTTTCATTAACCCATTCAGACACCTTCTCTGCCACATTTCCCAAAGCCTGTAATTGCTGACATAATTCGGTTTCCCCTAATTCACAGGAAGTCCCTGGGAGTCCCCAGAGAGTGGGAGGAGGCCTATGATACAGGGTCTCATAAGGGGAATATCCGGTTTTTTAAGAAGGAATACAGCTAATCTTAAACAAAACCACAGGAAGGACCTATACCTACTTTAACCTCATCTCCTGGCACACTTCCCTAAGCTATTCTTTATAGTTCTGTTTATTCGCTCCACTTTGCCTGAACTCTGAGGCTGGTAGGCAGCATGTAGTATCCAGTTTATTCCTAGCATTCTAGCTGTACTCTGCACCGGTCAGTTAAAATGCAGGCCCATTGTCTGAACCAACTCGCAAAGGCAGTCCAAATCTAGGGATGATGTCTCTTAAAAGAGCACAAGTCATTTCATGGGCCTTCTCAGTCTGTGTTGGGTACGCTTTTACCCACCCAGAGTAAGGACATACCAGAACCAGCAGATGTCAGTTACCTCTGCACTTAGGCATCTAAATGAAATCTGTTTGCAGCTTTTCAAAAGGACTATTTTCATAAGCCTGGATTCCTGGTGGGACCGTAGGTCCTTGTCTGGCATTGTGCTGTCTGCATGTTACACACCATTGTGTCACTGTTTTTGCTATTGCAGATGAATGAGAGATGTGAAAATACCAGCCTAACAATTTTTCAAGGGTTTCTTGACCAAGGTGGGAGGTTTCATGGGCAGCTAAGACCACTGCAGGTCCTAACAGCTGCGGCACTGCTACCCTTCCATCTGGCAGGCGTATCCATCCTCCCTTTATTTCCTTTCCGCCTTCAGCTTGGAGGAGATTTTTTTTCTCCCTCTGAGTAAACTGGCACCAAGTCTGGGACCTGGGGCAGTAGGGGAACCACAACTGATGCCCGATATGGGATGGATGTGGCCCTCTAGGCTTCCGCATCAGCACGGGCATCTCCCTGTGCTACTGTGGTGGAGGTTTGCTGCTGTCTCCTGCAGTGCACGACTGCTACTTTTTGGGGCTTCCATACTGCTTCCAGTAGCTGCAAAATTTCCTGTTGGTATTTTCTTTGCCCCCAGAGTTAAGTAGGAACTTCTCCTTGTACTTGGAGAGTGAGGAATGCATACTGTGAGTCAGTGAAAATGTTAGCAGTTTTTTTTTCACTTAATTCCAAGGCACTAGTTAAGGCTATTAACTCTGCTGTCTGTGCTGAGGTGCCTTAAGGTAATAGCTTGGCCTCTAGAGTTGAGTCCAGAGTCACCACTGCATACCCAGCACACCTTTCCCCTAGAGGGCTGACAAAACTGATTCCATCCACATACAGTTCCCAGTCAGCCTGAGACCATGGCTGGTCCTGCAGGTCCAGCTGACTGGAGTAAACTCAGTTCAGTACCTCTAGGCAGTTATGTGTTACTGGGTCCTCAGACACTGGGAGTAAGGCGGCCAGATTTTGGGCGTTACAAACTTCTATGGTTGTGTGTGGATTCTCGCACAGTAGGCTCTGATACTTAGGCAAGCGGGCATTGGTGAGCCAGTGATGGCACTTTGTGTTCATTAAGGTGACCACGGTTTGGAGGCTTTTATCTTTAAATTCTGTCCCAAAGTTGTCAGCCTCTTGTGCCACTAAGGCAGTGGCTGCTAAGGCTCCTAGACATGGGGGCCATCCCTTGGAAACTCCATCCAGTTGTTTGGACAAGTATGCCACTGGTAAAGGCTATGGGCCCACAGTCTGGGTCAGGACCCCCACTACCATTTATATACAGATACATATAGCATAAAGGGTTTTGTCAAGTCCGGCAGTCCCAGAACCAGGGCAGACACCAGTTTTGCTTTTAACTGCAAGGAGGCCCCCTGCTGCTCTGAGCTCCACTCAAATGGCTCTCCATCCCTGCCACCTTTGTGGCTTCATACAGGGGTTTAGCCAGAACTGCAAAGTTAGGAATTCACAGTCTGCAGAATCCCACAGCTCCCAAGAATTCTCGTACCTGCCTTTGATTCTTAGGCACCGGCAGGTTACTGATAACCTGCTTTCTTTCTATTCCCAGGCTTTGCTGCCCCTGCTGGATGGTAAATCCCAGATAGCACACCTGCTGTTGGCAAATTTGGGCCTTCCTTTTTGGAGGTCTTGTATCCACAGGTCTCCAGGTGTCTGAGCAGCAAGTCAGTTCCCTGGGCATATCTGGTTGGTACTGTGTGTTCCAGCAAAATGTCATCCACATGCTGAAGCAGCACACAACCCAGCTCCTTGGTGGGGAACCTCTGGAGGTCCTGGGCCAATGCCTCTCCAAAGATGGTTGGGGAGTTTTTGAATCCCTGTGGAAGTCAAGTCCAGGTGTACTGTGTTGTTACGTCTGACTCTGGATCTTCCCGCTGGAAGGCAAACAGTTTCTTGCTCTCAGGAGCTAACCAGATACTGAAGAAAGCATCCTTTAAGTCTAAGCAAGTGAACCAGCTGGCCTCAGCTGGCAATAGTCCTAGCAACGTATAGGGATTGGGCATTGTGGGGTGCAAGGTCACAGATGCCTGGTTGACCAAGCACAGATCCTGCACCAATCTAAAGTTCTTGGTCCCCAGCTTGGGGACAGGTAGGAGAGGTGTGTTCCAAGGAGACTGGCAGGGACCCATAATACCATAAGCTTTCAGGTGTCTGAGATGAACCTGGATGCCCTCAAAGAACTTCTCTTGGTACTGAGTACTGCTTCTGTCTAATTGGTAGTGCCCCCAACTTTACTTTGATAACCACCAGGGCATGGTTTACTGCCAAACCTGGGGGGTTGTCTTCTGCCCAGACCTGTGGCCATCACTTGGTCAGTGCAGGGGTTAATTCTCCTCCTGGCTCTGTCAGGAAGAGTCTTCACTCCTCCTCCCTCGGGACTGTGAGAGCCATAATTATTCCTGCCTGAGGCAGTTTGAGCTGCAGAGAGCCCTTATCAGTAAAAGTGATAGTAGCTTTTAGTTTGCTCAGCAAGTCTCTTCCCAAGAGGGGTAGAGGGCAATCCGGCTTGCACAAGAACTGTTGTATAATCTCGGCCTCCCATTGAGCAGGTAAGTAGCAGGCAAAAAGCCTGTTTTTCTGAAACTCCAGTTGCCCCAATTATATTTATTGTCTTGCTGGACAAAGGGGCTATGGGTTGGGTCACCACCGAGTGCTCTGCTCCAGTATCAATTAAGAAATCAACGTCCTTGCTCCCCGTCCATCCTGACCATGGGCTTTTTGGGGGCATCCAAGCCCGGTCCCCTTTAGTCCATTGGCCCCCCCCCGCCAAGCCAAACAGGGTAGTCTCACCTTTCCTGAGGCTTCTTGCTTGGAGTTACCCTGTTCCCCTGCCAAAAAAATGAGGACACTCATTTTTCCAGTGCCCCATTTCTTTACAATGGGCACAGTGGTTGCGCTGTAGACATGGTTGATTTAACTGGGTGTTTTTTCCAGGGCCCCCCTTGCCCTGCCCCTTTAAGGTGGTTCCTCTGATAGCCGTGGCCAGCAAATCAATGTTTCACTGGTTCTTTCGCTTATTCTCTCGGTAGCTTACTGCATTTCTATTTATAAATACCTGATGGGCTATTTCCAAAAACTGTGCAGTGCTCATGGCTGCGAACCCATTCTGTTTTTGTAACTTTTTTCTGATATTATTTGCATTTTTACCAAAGTTAAGTTTACTACGTGCTGATTCTCGGGGTTCTCAGGGTTAAAAGGAGTATACATGTGGGGGCCTTACAAAGTTTTTTATAAAACTGGGCTGGACTCTTATTTTACCCCTGCTTAAGTTGAGATACTTTACATATATTTGTGACTTTTTCCGCTCCTTTTCTTACTCCCTCCAGTAAGGCCTCTCTGTATTGAGTTAGCCTTTGCATGCCCTCAGGGGTATTTGGGTCCCACTGAGGGTTGATTCCTGGTAACTGGGTTCTTACATATTCCTGGTGATTTTGGTAATTAGCTGGAACATGCTCTTCCAGCCATTTAGATGTTGCTTGGAGCACTCTTCACCTCTCATCAGTGTTAAAAAGATACATGAGTAGCTGGTGACAATTAGCCCCAGTAGGGTTATGAGTTAGGATGACAGTTTGAATCAGGTCAATTAAAGCTTGTGGTCTGTCAGTGTAAGATGGGTTGTTATTCTTCCAGTTGATGAGGTCAGACGAAGTGAACGGTACGTATGTGAAGACATGCCTTTCCACCATATATTCATCCTCATTTACTCTTGTATACTGCTGCTCTATCAGGGGCATTTGCATTCCAGCCTTGGGCTGCAAATGAGCCCCCAGGGGAGGGGATGCCCCTGAGAAGAGGGCTGCTATGGGAGGAGTGCCTCCTGATGCTGCAATTTATTTATTTATTTTTTTATTTACTCTGGGCTCTCTAGGAGGGTTCAGACCCTGTGGAGGCATTGAGATCTCTGGCTTTGGAGAGGGGAGCCTCTCTTCCTGGTAAGGAAGGGGTGTTCTTGGAAGAAGGTCCTCTGGTGCCGAGTCAGCCAAGATCTTAGAAGCCTGTGTCCCCTGGCAGGTGGAGTAAGATTTTTTTCCTAACTGCCTGTCCCTTTGCTACTAACACTGCTGCTGCTTGGCCTCTTAACCACTGTGGGAGGTTTAAAACTAAATGTAACGAAGTATCTATGTACAGAAATTGGTTAAGGTGTCATGAATTTCCTGCAAACTTGTGCCACACTTTGGAGACAAGGGACCTGTCCAGGCTCCCTTCTGTGTGCCAATATGCCTCTAATGCTGGCAAGGCTACTTCACATGAGTTTTAAGTTTTTTTGGCGTCATGGTGGCATCATAATCTCCACTAAATCCCTTCTTGAAATTCTTTAGCATAGTTTTCAATGGAGTGGGTTTACTCTGCATTTTACCCATCTCCCTCTAGCCAAGTTAGAAACAGAAACAAGTTTAAGACGCCAAGACTGGCTTACAGAGTCACAAAATTAAAACCAAAGTTCCGAGATTGATACACACACACAAGAACAGAACCAAAACCAAGGTGCCTACTTTGGCACACACACAGGAACAAAACCAGAACCAGGGTGCTGACTCAGCGTGCTCTATCACGACTGCCCTGGCAGCAGGTAAGCTATTCCCCACTGCACTATGTCGGTTGCCAGCTCAGTAGGCCCTATCCCACTCTTTGCTGGCTCTCAGGACACACACACACAAGAAAAGAACCAAAACCAAGTGCCTACCTTGGCACACAGTGGGTAATCAGGCCACACTTCCACCCAGTGGGGTGGGCCAGTGAAGCTTCTCAGAATTAATCCTACCAAGTTTCTGATGTCCAGACTCAGAGCACACAAGTTTCTTCTTGGGATTCAGCCTCTGTGCCAGATCCCCATGAGTCTGCCTGGCTGTGCTGTGGGAGAAGGGTCCACCGGGTCCAATGCCTACCTGGGAGCCCTCTCAGCATCCCATTGCCCAAGTGGGCTGGAGTCTCCATGGGGATGCTCTGCAGGGCAGGGCAAAGCTGCCTGGAAGGCTGTCCTGGCTGTCTGCCAACCAAAACTTGTTTCCCAGTCAGGGAACCAAAAATGAAGCAGGAGCGGTGGGGAACAAACCTCTAGAACACTGAACTGAGAAAGGAAGTGGCTTTTTATTTGGCCGGGAGCTTCGGGGTCTACAGCCTCATTTACCGAGCTCCTCGAGTTGCAGCTTCTCTCCCTTTTTATAGGCTTACAACCATAAAGGGGAAACTGAAGTGGAACTATGTCATTGTCCATTTGCTGGACATCTGACCTTAAAATCTTTTGGCTTTATTGATTGCTATTTCATATGCAGCATGAGTGGGGACCGGCAGGGGAGGGGGCTTACAGAGATAAGACAAAAGCAACAAGCTGTTTGTTGGTAGAGGTGATTCCAGTAGGGAGGCTGGTCCACGCAGATGTGGGGGTATGACCCAGTGCCGGGCTCCAGCCAGCAGGAATAACATTCATTCGCAACTCTTTCAAGGTTAACAGATAGCAGAGATGCTGGGAACTAAAAAGGGAGTCATTTTCCCAGCTCTTTGGCATTTTATTTTATTTATCCCTTCTTCACCCTTCTTCCCATCTGGAAGTCGGGGAGGGAGGAGGTAAAATAGGAGGTAAGGGGGTCTCTCCTCTGAGGTCTAGTAGTAACTGTTTTATGAATCTAGGAGCTCCAGGATTTGGTGCATATAACTTTAAGATGCTATTATTTTCTTGTTGAATTAATCCTTTTATCATTTTATAGTGATCATCTTTGTCTTTTTTTTTAAATTTAACTGTCACTGCTTTGAAGTCTGTTTTGTCTCATATAAGAATAGCTACTCCTGCTCACTTTTGGTTTCCATTTGCATGGAGTACCTTTTTCCACCCTTTTACCTTGAATTTGTATAGAACATTTGGTGTTAGGTGAGTCTCTTGAAGACAGTAGATATTTGGATCGTGATTTATTATCTGTTCTGCCATATGTATCTTTTAAGAGGAGGGTTTAGACCATTTACATTCAATGTTAATATTGAGATATGAGGCACTGTTTTCTTTATTATGTCAATTATTACCTAGATTTGTTTTAATTGTGTTATTATTTCATAGACCTTGTGAGTTTTAAGCTTTCAAGAGGTTCTATTTTGGTGTGTTTCAAGGTTTAGAACTTCTTTTAGAATTTCTTTTTTTTAATTGTACTTTAGGTTCTGGGGTACATGTGCAGATCATGCAAGATTGTTACGTACATGGCAAGGTGGTTTGCTGTCTCCATCCGCCCATCACCTGTATCTTGCATTTCTCCCCATGTTACCCCTCCCAACCTCCCCACCCCCATCTCTCCCCTAGCCCCTCACAACAGACCCCAGTGTGTGATGCTCCCCTCCCTGTGTCCATGTGTTCTCATTGTTCAACACCTGCCTACGAGTGAGAACATGCAGTGTTTGGTTTTCTGTTCTTGTGTCAGTTTGCTGAGAATGATGGTTTCCAGATTCTTTTATGTCCCTACAAAGGACACAAACTCATCATTTTTTATGGCTGCATAGTATTCCATGGTGCATATGTGCCACATTTTCCTTGTCCAGTCTATCATTGACGAGCATTTGGGTTGGTTCCAGGTCTTTGCTATTGTAAACAATGCCACAATGAACATACGTGTGCATGTGTCTTTATAATAGAATGATTTATATCCTTTGGGTATATACCCAGTAATGAGATTGCTAGGTCAAATGGAATTTCTATTTCTAGATACTTGAGGCATCACTATACTGACTTCCACAATGGTTGAACTAATTGACACTCCCACCAACAGTGTAAAAGAGTTCCTATTTCTCCACATCCTCTCCAGCATCTGTTATCTCCAGATTTTTTAATGATCACCATTCTAACTGGCATGAAATGATATCTCAATGTAGTTTTGATTTGCATTTCTCTGATGACCAGTGATTATGAGCATTTTTTCATGTTT